>NC_056744.1:1744604970-1744904970 GCF_019279795.1 Protopterus annectens | reverse complement strand
ACGGTCAGCTGTCAGGTGCCAGGATCCACCATTTCACAGATGCACTCAAGTCTCTCAATAACAGGTACTGTTATGACTCTGCCATAGTCCATATTGGTGTGAATGACTTAAGATATCTCTCTTCATATAGTCCAAAGCCTTAAACAGCATTTTATCTTCACCTAGGATGATGCCTCAATAGAAACAGAAAATGATGGACTTCAATAACTAGCTTAGTTTCTGGTGTCATTCTAAGGGGATCCAGTATCTGTCAGCATGCGATGACATGATCAGACCTCGATGCTTTGCCAGAAAATGCCTTCATCTGTCAACCCTGAGATTTCTGCTACTGGCCAAGGCTCTTGCTACCCCCACAGTGCCTTTTTAGGGAGTGCTCAAGGACAAAATTCCAGATGTAAAAACTCCATCTAAAAATAACCTCAAGGTTATTCTGCTGAACACTAGGAATTTTAACATAAAACTGCACTCGATGGAAGCAGTCCTCACCTTGGACGACACAGACATTTACGCAGTCATGGAGACCTGATTCAAGGCTGTGAAGAGCACCCCAGCCATACTGACTTGCACCTACTTCCACACGTTCAGACCACAAACTGAAGGCGTGAAAGCTAAAGGAGGCAGTGTATCAATATTCATTAAAAATAAATACACTTCCAGACTGGTTAAACAGTATGATTCCCTGGAGATACTTCTGGTGAAATTAACTGTTAGTAGGACACCTATTCAAGTCATTGCCAGCTACAGGACCCCCTCCATGAATCAGGACACAAACTCTGCGTATTGGGATCTACTTGTGTCTATCAAGATACTTTCTAACACCATGGTTTTGGGCGACTAACTACCTATCCATTGACTGGGTAAATTACTAGTGCTCAAAAGGTTCCTCGACTTTAACTCCCATGCCCTCGACTAGATGGCTGACATCCCTACAAGGGGTGCCAACATCCTGGATCCGGTGCTTACCAATATGGCAGACCACTTTAACACCCCTACTGTGAGGTCTTCCCTGGTGACATCTGACCACAAATCAGTCTCATTCGAAGTAACTGCATCTCCTGACCCCCCCTTCAGCAGCAACTGAAACTAAAAAACTTATCCAAAACAGATTATAACCACTTACGAGATGGCATAAATAGCTTCAGTGCACCTCCCTCAGATGGATTCTGCTGTAGATAGACTTCTATATCCTTAAATCCTCCTAGATTTTATACTTCCTAACAGTTATATATTACAGTGTACTCAAACCAAAACTGACAACATACTGTATCTCTTCTCTCTAATATATGCCTCCCTTCTCCTAATAAAGTCTTTTCTGGCCCAGTCCCCCACCATTCTCCTAGCTTTCAGACTTATTTGTCTTTGCATGCACTCCTAATTTCTGCAGCAACTTCAAAACGTATTCCTTCCTTGTGTTCCATGTTTTCTGCTTTTCATCCCCTTGCAAATACCTTTTTAATAAAACCTCATATAAAATGTTTTGCTATATTTTCCTCCCTCCTCCACTCTTTTGTTGCCTCTTCTACCTCAAAGAGATATAATAACCAGCTATTCTGTAATACTTCTATAACATACACTGAGGTTCTTAGACTTCTGTGCACCTTTCACAGTTTCTTTACTTTGCTTTATTCTCACCTTGTATATAAATTGTTAATCTCCATTTTTTCATCACCAATAATCTGCCTTTTCCCACCAGCCCTCCTATCTGATCTTACATGGGGGTTTTATACCAGTGGTAAAAAATAGTTTTTCTAAATTAAAAACTTAGCCATCCTTCTTTAATTTTCTAACTACTTGCCAACCTTCCTGACTTTCCTTTGCCCATTTCTCTCATAACTAAGTTACTAATTTCTTGCCTCTCACCTAACTTCTTATAAATTACTCCTGTTCTTCCTTTTTAGGTGCAGACAAGTCTGACAATTTATACATGTATCTTGCTGCACTCTGGGATCAAATGTCTGTTTTGGCTCCCTATTGAAATGTCAGCATTTGAAATGCTGAGTGCTGTCAAGCTGGAAAAAAAAAAGACATAAAACACAGGAGAAGAGCAAATCTCGAAAATTGCTCTTCTCCTTTAAATTCTTTTTGCAAGGGGGATCTCACACCCCATAATGTTTACTGACATCTATATCTGTATTCCTTTTTCAGCTTGTTCATCACTTCCAAGCTCTGACTTTCCCTACTATCTTCCCAGTTAATGTATTTAATTCCAGCATCCTCTATTCCACAAATCTATGGGACATGTTTACTGCTACCATACACCTCCTCCAGTGGGACATTTCCCAACATCCCAGTTGTTCATTCCTTGTCACTTGTCCTTTGCAAAAGTAAGCTTTCTTATACCTTCAGATACGGCTATCCCATATATTTTTTACCATTCCTATGACCTGCTTCCTGGGAGTTGTACCAACACACCTAAGAAAATAATGTACCAGGTATGTAATTATAGGTTCCTAGGTACATGCTGGGCTGATGACCACCAGGGCCATTATAAACCTAGCTGTACAACCTAGCCCAATTGCATCCATATGTACCATAAACATTTATTGGGAGGTGGGGATGTTAGGAAGTTTCTAGAGGTTATGGGAGTCTATGTTAATTTGTGCATTACCGTCTAGAGACATGAAGGCCAGACCTAAGGTGACCATTTTGTTACAGGACCTAAACTGGGACACTTGAGAGCTGCCCCAGGAAGCCAGGACTGCAATCCCATCCTTCCAGCACCCAGGGAAGTGGAGATAGGGCAGCCATGTCATCTTGCACTGGGGCAGGCAGGTTGGCCTCCTGTCCTTCACCAGACACTGTGGGGATGCCACTCTGTGAATAGCACCACCCAGGAGGCAAGATGCCACATGCCAGGAGGTGAAGAGCTGCACATTCGTCAGCACGTGGCACCATGGGGGTGAGAGACTGAGGTGTGCCGCAAACTGTGCAGAGATGGGAGACCCAGGGACATCTTCCTTGAGAGTTTGAAAGCCCTAGGTGCAAGGCAAAGTGGTGAACCTGTGTCATGGAAGTCTGGATGAGGGACTGTCTGAGGCTTCATGGCCCAGCAGAGTTCCATGAGGCTGGGAAGATCTCCTGAGAGGCTCCAAGAGCATACATGACACTGCATGATTTGGCAGCAGTTAGAAGATATGTAACCCTGGAAAAGAGCTCTCTCTCCTTGGTAGAAGTGGAACCCCAGAGGGGGTCATTCCCGATGGAAGTCTGGAAGGGAGAGAGAGAGGTGGAAGGTGACTGGTACAGGACAGCTCTCACCTGGGTGAGGGGGTACAGACCATGCCCCCTCTGGGACAGAAGTCTGGAAGGGGGAGAGAGTCAGATAGTGGCAGGGTTGGGCGAGCTCCTGCCTGGGTGAGGGGGATCAGGCAGAGCTCCCCACAATAGAAGTCCTTAAGGGAGCACTATGGCGGACAGCAGCTGGGCCTGGAGAGCTACTGCCTGGGTGAGTGGGGGTCAGGCAGAGCTCCCCATGATGGAAGTTCTTGAGGAAGCACTAGGGTGGATGGTAGAGGAGCCTGGAGAGCTCCTGCAGAGGTAAAAGCATCCAACTTCACCCCATAACTGACAGCATCCTTGAAAAATCTCAAAGTACCCAGAGCTGCTCCGCTCTGGATGGGAAAGCAGGGGGACTCTGAAGCCTTCATGAGAGAGGATCTGCCTTTTAGTGGCCGAGGGGAGTTCCAGAGGAGCAGACGGGATTGGAGGGAAACTCCCTTGAGAGGGTCCGAGGGCATGAGTGATCCGACACAAAAGTGGAGTCCCCTGACATGGGGGGCTGCAGCTGGGGAAGGTCTCTTGGCCAGGTCAAAGGGGGAGGACTGTAGGGTTTGCCTCTGACAGAAGTCAATATGGGAGCACCAGGCAGATGGGTGTAGGGCCTGGAGAGCTCCTGCTTGGGTGAGTTGGGTCAAGCAGAACCCCCCCACAATGGAAGCCCTTGAGGGAGTGACTCACTGATGGTGACAGGGTCTGGAAGGCTCCTGCCAGGGGGAAGGCATCTGACCTTACCCCATACCCAATGGCATCCCTGAAAAATCGCAGTAAAGTCCTCAGAGCTGCTTAGGATGGGAAAACAGGGGGACTGGCCACCCTGGGAAGCCAAGTCACCATTCAGACTGAGCGGTATAAACTGAGACATTTCTGTGTCCCAACGACAATGTTTGGGATTCCGGGACAGAGACTTCCAAACTGGGACTGTCCTGAAAAAACTGGGACCATTGGTCACCTTGGCCAGACCTAGTATGAATTTCCACTTTCCTATCCATTGGTCAAGGTTACGCCTAAATAGAGCTAAGGATAGACTTTGCTTCACATGGATGGTGAGCCTGTTCCAGAGCATGGACACCCTTTGAGACACATATCTGTCTCACCAACATGTCTTATTTATGCCATAAACAAGACTTACATTGTTCGATCTAGTGATAGTGATTCTGATGCTGTGCATTTTGCAGATGTGCAAAAGGTCCATTAGAGCTGGATCTGAGGATGTCTTGTATGCCAGGAATAGATATCCTCTCAGTGTAGAAGACCAAGTATAGAGATAGGGCTTTAAGGCAATCTATATAGGACAATGTGCTTATACCCTAGATTCTTCTGGTAAGTAACCTTGGTGGGCGTTCCAACCATTGCATATGTCTGGTCAGGTGCATGCCAAAGGGGACTTTATACTCAATGATGGGTCTGATAAAGGCAGAATAAAGTGGTACTATAACTTTCTTGCACCTTGAAGCCATGGCCTTATGTCTAACGGTCTGATAAAGGCAGAATAAAGTGGTACTATAACTTCCTTGGACCTTGAAGCCATGGCCTTATGTCTAAGTTAGGAGACATAAAATAACTTTTTTTACTACCTTGGCCACATGTTGGTCAAAGGCCAGATTTCTGTCTATATTTGTTCCCAGATCCCTCACTCCAAGGTCAGCTCTTAAGGGTGTCTTAACAATGAAGTGATTAGCCTGGGTGGCAGTTAGCCCAAAAGGCACAGTAGTGTATTTTTTTATATTGAGTTTTAATCTGTCATTTTGGTATCAGTTATCTGTCTGTGTTAGACCATCCTGTAAGATATTTATATCATGTGGGTAATCTATGATAGCTCCTGCTTTGCAGTCAACTGTGAACTTGGTCAACCAAAGGTCCTTGACATTAGCTTTTGCCTTCCAGAAGTAGATGCCAACTAAGAATAGTCCAGGCATGGAGCCCTGAGGTACCCTGCTGGTGATTGGTCTCTTAGTGGAGGTTATCTCACCAATCCTGGCTTCCTGTGTTCTGTCTGTGAGCCAGCTGGCAATCCAGTGAGTTATGTACAGGTTTATGCCCAGTTTGGTGAGTTTGTCAACTATACCTAAGTGAGGAATTGTACTAAACACATTAGCCAGGTCCAGGTAAGTGGTATGCACCATTTTCCCCCTTATCTGTTGCCTTGGTGACCTTCACAAAGAAGTCCACCAGCTTTAGTTGACATGACATTCCCAAGAAAAAGCTAAACTATCTTGGGTTGAATGTCTGAAGGTTGCCTATGTCTTTCTTGATCATTTCAATGATAATTTATTCCATGGCTTTGCATATTCAAATTATCATTTCCATGATAATTCATTCCTTGGCTCTGCATATTAAACTAGTCAGACTAATAGGTCTGTAGTTTTTGGGATTGGTTGATGGGCCACTCTTGTGAAGTGAAATAACTGTTGCAGTCAATGTACAAAGTCTCTCCTGAGGCTATAGTTGAAAAGGACTCAAATGGTCCTGATAAGTCATGTTTCAAGCTATTTAGCAGACATTCTGGGATATTGTTGAGGTCCATTGAGGATGCCTTTTTGGTCTTAGCGTGCACAGATAGGGCCTGCTCCCTGTTAATAGTTGGGGGGGTTATGCTAGTAGATATTTCATGGGGGAAGCAGGGCAAATTGTTTGGTGAAGTTTGAGCAGAATTTGTCAGCCAGCAAATTTACTATATCACTCTGCTCAATGAAGGTGGCACCGCGGACCACCAGGTTGGCACACTAGTCTATGTTGCCTTTGAGGTTTTGGACATAGCTGTAGAAGGCCTTGTGGTTGTGTTTAGCTTGTGAGGCTATCATGATCTTATAATTGGCCTCGTTGGACTTAATTAGTCCTCTTAGTTTCCTGTTTAGTTTAATTAGAAAACTCTTATAATTATGGGAGCTACTCTTCCTTATTTTAGCCGTAAGTTTTTTTTCCTTTTGTTATATACCCTATTAAAGTTAAGATGTTACCAGTGTGGTTTATTTATAGAGTTTGTTTTGGGATTACTTCTAATAGGTACAGCAGCCTCTGTACAGCCATTTACATGGCTGTACAGGGTCTCTGTAAACAATTCTGCATATGTTGCTGTGAACTTGAGATTGGGAGGGGCACTGAATTTTGACTAATGCTTAACAGGATGTAGTTTGCTTTGGAATAGATCCTAACTGTTACAGCTTTAGCTCGGGTTACCAAGTTGATTTTTATGTCGAAGGAGACAGCTTTGTGGTCCAACCTTACCAGTGAGGAAGTGACATAGGGGATACAGCATTCTCCCATATTTGTAAGTACCAGATTTAGTATGTTTGAACATCTGGTGGGTATGTGCGCTATGTGGTCAAGAATATTTGTGTTAATAAAGTCCAGGAATCATTGTGCCTGTGATGAGTATGAGCCAGTGTATTTTTCGTATTCTATAAAAGGGTAGTTAAAATTTCCCATAAAGAAGGTATTTGGTTTAATGGTAAGAGTCTCCAGTAGGTCTAAGTATGAGCTTTGGGATTCTTGGGACATAGAAGATGACCTATAGCTTGCTTGGATGTGGTATGGGACTTTGTCTATGGTGATTTATACGGGGATAAATTCCAAGGCATCATCCTATTTAACCAACCTAGAGTTATGGTTATTGCTAATATAGAGCGAGGCTTCTCCACCTTTTTCCCTGTCTGTGTAACTGATGTTCTAAATGTGTAGAAGGCACCCAGCTGGAGTACTTTCTGCAGATTTAAAACATGTCTTAGTAATGGCAAAGATGTCTATATTCTACAAAGTGAGGAGTGGTTCTAGGGTATGCAGTTTCTTGTTTCGGCTCCTGCCATTGAGCAGTAGCACCTTTAGGTTTCTATGGGTTTTTTTGCTACATCAGTAGGCTTGTCAGTTTGGAATTGCCTAAAAAAGGCTCTAAAGTGATGGATAAAGTTTTAACCAATGTTCAGAATTCTAGGGGAGACAGTTGCAGATCAATCTTTGGAAAGCAATGTGGTTTTTTAACCATGTCCTCCCATCCTTACAAATATTGAATCTCCTAGGAAAGACACCAGAAATTAAGCCAATTATTGAAGTCAGTCATCTTTTGTTCATACTGTGTCATCTTTGTTAGTGAAAGAAGCAAGCTGCTGAATGCAAGGCACATACCTGCCTGAAACATATTTTCAGGCAGATCAACAGTCTCTCTCTTCATATAGTCCAGGGAAGTACATATCGGGTTATTAAAACCCACATGGACTATGACGGAATCATACATGTACATGTGGTATAGTAAAATCAGTGAGTGTGCAACTTGGCAGATCCTTGCTCCAGATAAGGAGTTAACTGTTATCTTCTCCTTGTTCAGTCTGGTAAGTGGGGCATCTGGGTGTCATACAATGGAGTCACCTAGGACACGAGTCCTGGGTAGTGTGTTTGCTTGCTTTATGGGCTTTGATTTTGGGGCTCCATTGGGTGGAGGTTTACGTGTGGTGTTTTGTGTTGCTTTTGGTGGGTGCTTTAGAGATTGGTGAGGAGAAGTGTTGTTGTTTATAGGCTTAAGAGGTCTTTGAGATTTGGAAAGATTGCTTTTTAGTGCCTCAGCATAAGTTGGTCTGTGTGCGTGGTGGATACTATGTGTGGTGGATGCAGTGTGTATGCTCTTGACAACTTAAGTGAGAATTTTGCCTCCAGTGAAACTGTGTTGCATCTCTTGCAACTGTATTTATTTCTTTAAGGATTAAATGGTTGTTTGAAGTTTGGGTAGGGATGGGTGAAGGCTGCCAGCCTAGCCAAATAGAATTTGATACATAATTCTATCATTTGTAAATATAAATGTAAACTACAGGCTTGTGTCTTAAATGTAAATAAATGCTGTTTCAACAATGTGGCAACATTGCCATCTGCTGTAAGGAAAACTAAGTCAAGCATTTCTTACTGGTCCTTTGAAATTAAAATTACTTATGTCTGTTCCTTTGAAGTTAGAATTTGGAATCGATGAGTCTGGTGTAAGCATCTTGCCTGTTGTTTTAAGGCTAAAGTTAATGACCAGAATTTACATGTGGAATGTCCTTTATTGCTCTAAGTGTAAAAGAATGTAAATGCAGTTTCTGTGTGGCCTGGGAACCAGGAAAGTGTAAACAAATGATGTAATGTTTTATCAGAACTCCAGTTTCAATTTAAACAGTGAGAACCAGAGATTATTAAGCATTTTTGTCTTGATATGCAACTCAGCACTGCCTTGCTCTATGTAAGTAAGTTACTTTAGATGTATGTTTTCTTGTAAAAAATAGCTAGGACTATAAAGATTAGACTAAGTGTTTTTCTGTTATGTCAGAACTCTACTACAGAATTATTTTAAGTTTCTGTTTGATCTCTGAAATCTTGAATAGCACTGTGGTGTAGTAGTATTCTCTTGTGTTTTTAGTATTTATTATTAAATATTTTAAAAACCTTTTACCTGTGGCTGGTTTGTATAGAGACAAGCTAAGCTCTATAGAGTACACTGCATCTTTATAGAGTTTATTGTACAAGGCAACTCTAATAAGCATTGACTGATTAGTCACACTTACCAATTGGATAATAATATTGCACAGTAATAATTGGACACCCTTTTAAAGGCCTTTGGGTAGCTGATAATTACTAGCTGGTGGTGGCAGTAATTACTGCAGATAGTCTGGGTAAAGGGGCACAGCTGGAGAATCTGTGTCAGCCTTTCCCAGGAGTGTCTGTGAAGTTGTATAAATACTTATCTTAAAGTGTGTGTGTGTCGGCTACTTGGGCAGGGACACAAAGCACTGGTTGGACAGAGAGGGTACTGGAGGTTAGCTTGCCAGCTAGGCTGAGATCTGTACCCTATAACTGTGCCAGTGAGGAGTCTTATTGGGGACCTGTGGAGCAAGGGATCAACCAGCCCCAGACTGACTGTGATCTCTGTGTGCACTTAAGGGAAATTGTACTTTACTGTGAGTATTTGTTATCCTTTCCTCTTATATGAGATGCCCTCTCTGGTGTTAGTGGTGAGAATTGAGGCTCCTTGATTGCTGGGCTAGGGCACGGGTGTCACATGTGGTTTGCAGTGGTGGGATCCACTTCACATACTAATTGGTGGGTATTAGTGGAATATCCACATCACATATTAATTGGTTGGCAAATACTAACTGGCTTGTAGTGGTGTGGGTAGAGTGAATCCTGTAGCTTATGCACAGTAATCTCTGAAGGTGTTTTGTAGTCTAAAACAGCCATGCAGTGAATACTCAGAGTTCAGATCACACTTGTTTTATTTCTTTTGTTGGCTTAGTTAGTCAGGGTGAGCAGGCAGCATGTCAGCAGAGGAGTATGGAAAGCTGACAAGGAACCAGCTGGTGGAGATGTGCCAGGCTAGGGGACTGGTACATGGAAACCCAACTAAGGCAGACCTGATTGCAGCCTTGGTTACAGCTGCATCAGAAAATAGCATCCAGGAGGACAATCAGACTGGCAGTGGAGATACAATATCCTAGGAGAATGGACAACTCAACCTTTCTGCAGTGGACTTAAAAATCCAGCTGGAGATAAAGAGACTTGAGTTGGAGGCCAGGAGTTTGGAGATAGAAGCCAAAGAAAAAGCATCAGAGAAGGCATGAGAGGGAAATGCTGACTTTTCGCCAGAGTCATGGAGGTAATGGGGAAGGGAGTAACTGGACTCCAGAAGCACAACAGGTCAGTAAATTTCTCCTGCAATTTAAAATGTATAGGAAAAAGTTTTGTGAGCATAGACGCAAAGCAGATGAAATTGTGTGTGAATATGTTGCTGAACTGAGCATTTATTTTCATAACTGGGTGAGTGGATGTCAGGTCACTACTTTTGAAGGGCTGACAGACCTTTTGGTGAGGGGACAAGCCCTTAGCACTTTGCCTGTGGACATGAGGATCTGGTTAGCAGATAGACAATGTGCTACTTCAGATGAGTTGGGGAAGAAGGGAGACATATACCTGGCCAGCAGGGCAGCCCTGCACAGGAAGGGGACCCCCAGTACTGCTCATGGGTCTAATGGAACCCATGGTGGGCACCACAGACTGCCACAACAGAATCTGCCAGTAGCAGGGGAAGCCACTAGTCCAGTTACCCGTCCAGGAGCTAGGGTTAAATGTTTTGAATGCAACCAGTGGGGCCATGTGGCATACAGGTGTCCATGGAGGCAAGGTGGGGAACCAAAGGTGAGGGAGCCAGTAAGTGGGAAAGACAAAATGCCAACAGTAGGTTGTCTTGAGACAACAGGGGTACTAAACTTCCATCCTGCAAATGTCCTGAGAGGGAAGTATTTGGATGAGGCAGTACCATGTACTTATGCAGTTATACGCTGTCAGGCTAGGAGACAAGCATGTGGGTCTGTAGCCTGGGGGAGACCCAGACAGACTGCATACTTGCAACCAGGACTGGTGAGGTGGTGACTTTAGGAAGGGAGCTACTTTGTAGCAGTGAAACTGAAGGTGAGCCACAGCTGCTTGTGGGTACTGATATTCCCTTGGACAGGTTAAATGCAAAGGTAGAGGTGAGTAGTAGTACCCAGGCTGACAGTGAGGCACCACTGTCAAAGGATGCCAGACTTCCTGTGGAAGGGGAACTGGGAAGGGTTACAAGGAGAGAGTTGAGACAGGCTCAGCTCTCAGACCCTACATTGCAAGGCCTGAGGCAGGTAGCTAGGGAGACACCTGATTCTCAAGGAAAGGGGGAATCTGCATACTGGGACAAAGGGTTACTATACAGAGAGTGGACCCCTGAGGGAGGGCTAGAAGAGAGTACAGCAGTTGATAGTGCCTAGAGCTTACAGTCTGGTGCTTCTAGCCATAGCCCATGATATTCCCTATGCAGGTCATATGGGCATAAAACGTACAAAGAGACATATTATGCAGAACTTCTATTGGCCTGGAATTGCCAGAGATGTAACAGGGTACTGCAGGACCTGTGAGCAGTGCCAAAAGGTAGGCAAGGCAGGAGACAAGGTGAGAACTCCTTTAATGCCTTTGCCTGTGATTGAGGAGCCATTTCAGAAGGTAGCTATGGATATTGTGGGTCCTCTGAGTACCCCAAGTTCCACAGGAAAAAAAGTATATCCTAGTGGTAGTGGATTATGCTATACGATACCCTGAGGCAGTGGCTTTGTCCTCTATTGAGGCAGAGAATGTGGCAAATGCTTTGTTAGGGATTTTCAGCAGGGTAGGTTTCTCAAAAGAAATACTGTCTGACAGAGGTGCCAATTTTATGTCAGACCTGCTGGCTTATCTGTGGAAGTCCTGTGGGGTGAAGCACATGAAGACCACGCCCTACCATCCCCAGACTAATGGTCTTGTTGAGAGGTTAAACTCTACAATCAAGTCCATGCTACGGGCATTTGCAGATCAGTTTAAGAGGGAGTGGGACAAATATTTGCCCTATCTGTAGTTTGCTTACAGAGAGATTCCCCAGGAATCCACAAGTTTTTCACCCTTTGAGTTGCTGTATGGGCATGGGGTGAGGGGGACCTCTAGATTTAATTCGAGATGAGTGGGAAGGTGAGTGTGAACCTCACAAGGAGTCTGTTGTGGCATACATCCTAAACCTCAGGACAAGGCTCAGGGAACTCATGGGCTTAGTCTAGGAGAACCTGGCAGAAGCCCAACAACAGAAAAAGGTGTGGTGTGACAGGAATGCTCAAGCTAGAGTGTATGCTGTGGGACAGCAGGTAATGGTTCTCATTCCTGTCAGACACAACAAACTGCAAGCAGCTTGGGAGGGACCCTACAAGGTAGTAAGAAAGGTAAGTGTTGTTAACTACATGGTGGAAGTGCTAGGCAGACGACAGGAGTACAAATTGTACCATGTTAACATGATGAAATCTTACCACGATAGGGAGGCCCTTGTGCTGAGCCAGTGGATTGCATGAGGAGTCGGAGGGAGATCTGGTGACTGATCTTCTCAGTGAGGCTCGGGCTAACACCTCAGTGGAAGGAGTAGCAATATCCCAGCAGCTATCTCCTACCCAGGTTTAAGAAATCCAGGCAGTGTTGCAGGAATTTGGGGACATGTTCACTGGGAAACCAGGGTGCACACACCTGGTGCAGCACCAGGTGGATACAGGACCCCAAAGGCCTATTAGGCAGGGCCCTTATAGGGTGCCTGAGAGAATCAGACAGACTCTGAGGGAGGAGGTATAGGAGATGTTGGAACTAGGGGTGATTCAAGAGTCCAACATTTCCTGGGCCTCCCAGTGGTGCTGGTGCCAAAAAGGATGGCAGCACCAGGTTCTGTATGGATTACAGGAAATTAAATAGTCACACAGAGTTGGATGCTTATCCCATACCTAGGACAGATGAGGCCCTAGAGCAGCTGGGTGGGGCTAAGTACCTTACAACCATTGATCTTACCAAGGGTTACTAGCAGGTGCCCTTGACTCCCAGTGTTAGAGAGAAGTCAGCCTTTGTGACTCCTTTTGGCTTGTATGAGTTCACAAAGATGCACTTTGGGATGAAGAATGCTCCAGCAAGTTTCCAGAGGCTGGTAGATAATATCCTAGCAGGAGCAGGAGGGTTTGCCCTTGCTTACCTAGATGATATTGCTATCTACAGCCATTCCTGGCCAGAGCACCTTCAGTATGTCAGGCAGGTGCTGGGCAGACTACAGAGGGCAGGGTTAACCATTAAGCCAAGTAAATGTCAGGTGGGTATGGCAGAGGTCTCCTACCTAGGACATAGAGTGGGGAGTGGTACGATAAGGCCAGAACCTGCCAAAGTGGAAGCCATTTAGGCATGGCCTGCACCTGTTACTAAAAAGCAGGTGAGGGCATTTTTAGTGACAGCAGGGTACTACAGAAAGTTCACCCCAAGCTATGGTACCATAGCTGCTCCCCTCACAGACCTGATAAGGAAGAACAAGCCAGATAAGGTAATGTGGACCCCAGCATCTAAGCAGGCATTCCAGAAGCTTAAAGAAGCTTTAGGAGGACCCCCTGTGTTAGCCAGTCCAGATTACAGCAAAGAATTTGTTGTGCAAGTGGATGCTTCGAACCATGGGGTGGGGGCTATACTTAGCCAGATTTCTTCAGAGGGGTAAGAGCACACAGTGATGTATCTCAGTCGTAGGCTCCAACCCAGGGAGGAATGCTATACAGCTGTAGAAAAGGAATGTCTAGCCATAGTGTGTGCATTGCAAAAACTTCAGCCTTATCTGTATGGAAGAAAATTCACTGTTATGACAGAACACAACCCTCTATCATGGTTAAACAGAGCCATTTAGCAAAATGCCAAGTTGCTAAGATGGAGCCGGGGGTTACAAGCATATGATATGTCAGTGCAGCACCACAGTGGGATTAGCAATGCCAATGCAGATGGGCTCTCAAGACAGGGAATGGGGTGAGGTACACTCAGATAGACCTAAACCTCTCAAGCAACGTTTCTCAAGGGTCACTTGAAAAACTAGCTTGAGTTCTCCGGGGGGGGGGGGGGGAGATGTGAAGATTGGGTAGAGATGAGTGAAGGCTGCCAGCCTAGCCAAATAGAATTTGATACATAATTCTATCATTTGTAAATATAAATGTAAACTACAGGCTTGTGTCTTAAATGTAAAGAAATGCTGTTTCAACAATGTGGCAACATTGCCATCTGCTGTAAGGAAAACTAAGTCAAGCATTTCTTACTGGTCCTTTGAAATTAAAATTACTTATGTCTGTTCCTTTGAAGTTAGAATTTGGAATCGATGAGTCTGGTGTAAGCATCTTGCCTGTTGTTTTAAGGCTAAAGTTAATGACCAGAATTTACATGTGGAATGTCCTTTATTGCTCTAAGTGTAAAAGAATGTAAATGCAGTTTCTGTGTGGCCTGGGAACCAGGAAAGTGTAAACAAATGATGTAATGTTTTATCAGAACTCCAGTTTCAATTTAAACAGTGAGAACCAGAGATTATTAAGCATTTTTGTCTTGATATGCAACTCAGCACTGCCTTGCTCTATGTAAGTAAGTTACTTTAGATGTATGTTTTCTTGTAAAAAATAGCTAGGACTATAAAGATTAGACTAAGTGTTTTTCTGTTATGTCAGAACTCTACTACAGAATTATTTTAAGTTTCTGTTTGATCTCTGAAATCTTGAATAGCACTGTGGTGTAGTAGTATTCTCTTGTGTTTTTAGTATTTATTATTAAATATTTTAAAAACCTTTACCTGTGGCTGGTTTGTATAGAGACAAGCTAAGCTCTATAGAGTACACTGCATCTTTATAGAGTTTATTGTACAAGGCAACTCTAATAAGCATTGACTGATTAGTCACACTTACCAATTGGATAATAATATTGCACAGTAATAATTGGACACCCTTTTAAAGGCCTTTGGGTAGCTGATAATTACTAGCTGGTGGTGGCAGTAATTACTGCAGATAGTCTGGGTAAAGGGGCACAGCTGGAGAATCTGTGTCAGCCTTTCCCAGGAGTGTCTGTGAAGTTGTATAAATACTTATCTTAAAGTGTGTGTGTGTGTCGGCTACTTGGGCAGGGACACAAAGCACTGGTTGGACAGAGAGGGTACTGGAGGTTAGCTTGCCAGCTAGGCTGAGATCTGTACCCTATAACTGTGCCAGTGAGGAGTCTTATTGGGGACCTGTGGAGCAAGGGATCAACCAGCCCCAGACTGACTGTGATCTCTGTGTGCACTTAAGGGAAATTGTACTTTACTGTGAGTATTTGTTATCCTTTCCTCTTATATGAGATGCCCTCTCTGGTGTTAGTGGTGAGAATTGAGGCTCCTTGATTGCTGGGCTAGGCACGGGTGTCACATGTGGTTTGCAGTGGTGGGATCCACTTCACATACTAATTGGTGGGTATTAGTGGAATATCCACATCACATATTAATTGGTTGGCAAATACTAACTGGCTTGTAGTGGTGTGGGTAGAGTGAATCCTGTAGCTTATGCACAGTACTCTCTGAAGGTGTTTTGTAGTCTAAAACAGCCATGCAGTGAATACTCAGAGTTCAGATCACACTTGTTTTATTTCTTTTGTTGGCTTAGTTAGTCAGGGTGAGCAGGCAGCATGTCAGCAGAGGAGTATGGAAAGCTGACAAGGAACCAGCTGGTGGAGATGTGCCAGGCTAGGGGACTGGTGCATGGAAACCCAACTAAGGCAGACCTGATTGCAGCCTTGGTTACAGCTGCATCAGAAAATAGCATCCAGGAGGACAATCAGACTGGCAGTGGAGATACAATATCCTAGGAGAATGGACAACTCAACCTTTCTGCAGTGGACTTAAAAATCCAGCTGGAGATAAAGAGACTTGAGTTGGAGGCCAGGAGTTTGGAGATAGAAGCCAAAGAAAAAGAGCATCAGAGAAGGCATGAGAGGGAAATGCTGACTTTTCGCCAGAGTCATGGAGGTAATGGGGAAGGGAGTAACTGGACTCCAGAAGCACAACAGGTCAGTAAATTTCTCCCGCAATTTAAAATGTATAGGAAAAAGTTTTGTGAGCATAGACGCAAAGCAGATGAAATTGTGTGTGAATATGTTGCTGAACTGAGCATTTATTTTCATAACTGGGTGAGTGGATGTCAGGTCACTACTTTTGAAGGGCTGACAGACCTTTTGGTGAGGGGACAAGCCCTTAGCACTTTGCCTGTGGACATGAGGATCTGGTTAGCAGATAGACAATGTGCTACTTCAGATGAGTTGGGGAAGAAGGGAGACATATACCTGGCCAGCAGGGCAGCCCTGCACAGGAAGGGGACCCCCAGTACTGCTCATGGGTCTAATGGAACCCATGGTGGGCACCACAGACTGCCACAACAGAATCTGCCAGTAGCAGGGGAAGCCACTAGTCCAGTTACCCGTCCAGGAGCTAGGGTTAAATGTTTTGAATGCAACCAGTGGGGCCATGTGGCATACAGGTGTCCATGGAGGCAAGGTGGGGAACCAAAGGTGAGGGAGCCAGTAAGTGGGAAAGACAAAATGCCAACAGTAGGTTGTCTTGAGACAACAGGGGTACTAAACTTCCATCCTGCAAATGTCCTGAGAGGGAAGTATTTGGATGAGGCAGTACCATGTACTTATGCAGTTATACGCTGTCAGGCTAGGATACAAGCATGTGGGTCTGTAGCCTGGGGGAGACCCAGACAGACTGCATACTTGCAACCAGGACTGGTGAGGTGGTGACTTTAGGAAGGGAGCTACTTTGTAGCAGTGAAACTGAAGGTGAGCCACAGCTGCTTGTGGGTACTGATATTCCCTTGGACAGGTTAACTGCAAAGGTAGAGGTGAGTAGTAGTACCCAGGCTGACAGTGAGGCACCACTGTCAAAGGATGCCAGACTTCCTGTGGAAGGGGAGCTGGGAAGGGTTACAAGGAGAGAGTTGAGACAGGCTCAGCTCTCAGACCCTACATTGCAAGGCCTGAGGCAGGTAGCTAGGGAGACACCTGATTCTCAAGGAAAGGGGGAATCTGCATACTGGGACAAAGGGTTACTATACAGAGAGTGGACCCCTGAGGGAGGGCTAGAAGAGAGTACAGCAGTTGATAGTGCCTAGAGCTTACAGTCTGGTGCTTCTAGCCATAGCCCATGATATTCCCTATGCAGGTCATATGGGCATAAAACGTACAAAGAGACATATTATGCAGAACTTCTATTGGCCTGGAATTGCCAGAGATGTAACAGGGTACTGCAGGACCTGTGAGCAGTGCCAAAAGGTAGGCAAGGCAGGAGACAAGGTGAGAACTCCTTTAATGCCTTTGCCTGTGATTGAGGAGCCATTTCAGAAGGTAGCTATGGATATTGTGGGTCCTCTGAGTACCCCAAGTTCCACAGGAAAAAAAGTATATCCTAGTGGTAGTGGATTATGCTATACGATACCCTGAGGCAGTGGCTTTGTCCTCTATTGAGGCAGAGAATGTGGCAAATGCTTTGTTAGGGATTTTCAGCAGGGTAGGTTTCTCAAAAGAAATACTGTCTGACAGAGGTGCCAATTTTATGTCAGACCTGCTGGCTTATCTGTGGAAGTCCTGTGGGGTGAAGCACATGAAGACCACGCCCTACCATCCCCAGACTAATGGTCTTGTTGAGAGGTTAAACTCTACAATCAAGTCCACGCTACGGGCATTTGCAGATCAGTTTAAGAGGGAGTGGGACAAATATTTGCCCTATCTGTAGTTTGCTTACAGAGAGATTCCCCAGGAATCCACAAGTTTTTCACCCTTTGAGTTGCTGTATGGGCATGGGGTGAGGGGGACCTCTAGATTTAATTCGAGATGAGTGGGAAGGTGAGTGTGAACCTCACAAGGAGTCTGTTGTGGCATACATCCTAAACCTCAGGACAAGGCTCAGGGAACTCATGGGCTTAGTCTAGGAGAACCTGGCAGAAGCCCAACAACAGAAAAAGGTGTGGTGTGACAGGAATGCTCAAGCTAGAGTGTATGCTGTGGGACAGCAGGTAATGGTTCTCATTCCTGTCAGACACAACAAACTGCAAGCAGCTTGGGAGGGACCCTACAAGGTAGTAAGAAAGGTAAGTGTTGTTAACTACATGGTGGAAGTGCTAGGCAGATGACAGGGGTACAAATTGTACCATGTTAACATGATGAAATCTTACCACGATAGGGAGGCCCTTGTGCTGAGCATTTGCAGTGGATTGCATGAGGAGTCGGAGGGAGATCTGGTGACTGATCATCTCAGTGAGGCTCGGGCTAACACCTCAGTGGAAGGAGTAGCAATATCCCAGCAGCTATCTCCTACCCAGGTTTAAGAAATCCAGGCAGTGTTGCAGGAATTTGGGGACATGTTCACTGGGAAACCAGGGTGCACACACCTGGTGCAGCACCAGGTGGATACAGGACCCCAAAGGCCTATTAGGCAGGGCCCTTATAGGGTGCCTGAGAGAATCAGACAGACTCTGAGGGAGGAGGTATAGGAGATGTTGGAACTAGGGGTGATTCAAGAGTCCAACATTTCCTGGGCCTCCCCAGTGGTGCTGGTGCCAAAAAGGATGGCAGCACCAGGTTCTGTATGGATTACAGGAAATTAAATAGTCACACAGAGTTGGATGCTTATCCCATACCTAGGACAGATGAGGCCCTAGAGCAGCTGGGTGGGGCTAAGTACCTTACAACCATTGATCTTACCAAGGGTTACTAGCAGGTGCCCTTGACTCCCAGTGTTAGAGAGAAGTCAGCCTTTGTGACTCCTTTTGGCTTGTATGAGTTCACAAAGATGCACTTTGGGATGAAGAATGCTCCAGCAAGTTTCCAGAGGCTGGTAGATAATATCCTAGCAGGAGCAGGAGGGTTTGCCCTTGCTTACCTAGATGATATTGCTATCTACAGCCATTCCTGGCCAGAGCACCTTCAGTATGTCAGGCAGGTGCTGGGCAGACTACAGAGGGCAGGGTTAACCATTAAGCCAAGTAAATGTCAGGTGGGTATGGCAGAGGTCTCCTACCTAGGACATAGAGTGGGGAGTGGTACGATAAGGCCAGAACCTGCCAAAGTGGAAGCCATTTAGGCATGGCCTGCACCTGTTACTAAAAAGCAGGTGAGGGCATTTTTAGTGACAGCAGGGTACTACAGAAAGTTCACCCCAAGCTATGGTACCATAGCTGCTCCCCTCACAGACCTGATAAGGAAGAACAAGCCAGATAAGGTAATGTGGACCCCAGCATCTAAGCAGGCATTCCAGAAGCTTAAAGAAGCTTTAGGAGGACCCCCTGTGTTAGCCAGTCCAGATTACAGCAAAGAATTTGTTGTGCAAGTGGATGCTTGAACCATGGGGTGGGGGCTATACTTAGCCAGATTTCTTCAGAGGGTAAGAGCACACAGTGATGTATCTCAGTCGTAGGCTCCAACCCAGGGAGGAATGCTATACAGCTGTAGAAAAGGAATGTCTAGCCATAGTGTGTGCATTGCAAAAACTTCAGCCTTATCTGTATGGAAGAAAATTCACTGTTATGACAGAACACAACCTCTATCATGGTTAAACAGAGCCATTTAGCAAAATGCCAAGTTGCTAAGATGGAGCCGGGGGTTACAAGCATATGATATGTCAGTGCAGCACCACAGTGGGATTAGCAATGCCAATGCAGATGGGCTCTCAAGACAGGGAATGGGGTGAGGTACACTCAGATAGACCGAAACCTTCAAGCAACGCTTCTCAAGGGTCACTTGAAAAACTAGCTTGAGTTCTCCGGGGGGGGGGGGAGATGTGAAGATTGGGTAGAGATGAGTGAAGGCTGCCAGCCTAGCCAAATAGAATTTGATACATAATTCTATCATTTGTAAATATAAATGTAAACTACAGGCTTGTGTCTTAAATGTAAAGAAATGCTGTTTCAACAATGTGGCAACATTGCCATCTGCTTTAAGGAAAACTAAGTCAAGCTTTCTTATTGGTCCTTTGAAATTAAAATTTCTTCATGTCTGTTCCTTTGAAGTTAGAATTTGGAGTCGATGAGTCTGGAGTAAGCATCCTGGCTACTGTTTTAAGGCTAAAGTTATTGACCATAATTTACATGTGGAATGCCCTTTATTGCTCTAAGTGTAAAAAATGTAAATGCAGTTTCTGTGTGGCCTGGGAACCAGGAAAGTGTAAACAAATTATGTAATGTTTTATCAGAACTGAAGTTTCAATTTAAACAATGAGAACCAGAGATTATTAAGCATTTTTGTCTTGATATTCAACTCCGCACTGCCTTGCTCTATGTAAGTTAGTTACTTTAGAAGTATGTTTTCTTGTAAAAATAGCTAGAACTATAAACATTAGACTAAGTGTTTTTCTGTTATGTCAGAACTGTACTACGGAATTATTTTAAGTTTCTGTGTGATCTCTGTACTCTTGAATAGCACTGTGGCGTAGTAGTATTGTCTTGTGTTTTTAGTATTTAGTATTAAATATTTAAAAAACCTTTCACCTGTGACTGCTTTGTGTAGAGGCAAGCTATGCTCTAGAGTACATTGCATATTTATAGAGTTTACTGTACAAGGCCACTCTAATAAGCCTTGACTGATTAGTCACATTTTCCAATTGGATAATAATATTGCACAGTAATAATTGGACACCCTTTTAAGGGCCTTTGGGTAGCTGATAATTATTAGCTGGTGGTGGCAGTAATTACTATCATATAGTCTGGGTAAAGGGGCACAGCTGGAGAATCTGTGTCAGCCTTTCCCAGGAGTGTCTGTGAAGTTGTATAAATACTTATCTCAAAGTGTGTGTGTGTGTGTGTGTGTGTGTGTGTGTGTGTGTGTGTGTGTGTGTGTGTGTGTGTGTGTGTGTGTCAGCTACCTGGGCAGGGACACAAAGCACTGGTTGGACAGAGAGGGTACGGGAGGTTAGCTTGCCAGCTAGGCTGAGTTCTGGACCCTATAGCTGTGCCAGTGGGGAGTCTTATTGGGGACCTGGGGAGCAAGGGAGCAACCAGACCCAGACTGACTGTGATCTCTGTGTGCACTTAAGGGAAATTGTACTTTACTGTGTGTATTTGTTATAATTTCCTCTTATATGAGATGCCCTCTCTGGTGTTAGTGGTGAGGATTGAGGCTCCTTTATTGCTGGGCCAGGCGACGGGCATCACAGTTGTCTGTAAACATGAGACAATTGCTATATTGTCTCAGGTTGCCTATATCTACAAAGCTGGCTACGGAGTAATTTGGAAATTGCATATCCATGTTGCCCAGACCTGTATTCGGGTGGACTACTATAGGTCATGGACTGGGTTATACATAGGTCTCCTTGGGTATTCTCTGGGGTTTGATACTAAACTAGGTTAAATTGTGCTATGATTTGATGCCATTTAATGTGCAGACTAGCTGCTCTAAACCTGTCTCCAAGCAAAGGTTTTGTTTTAGGAACACTAGGTTGCAGGTTTCAGTTCTAAGGGAAGTTTTATAGATAAAATTTACTTTCTGGGCATGTTTGTCTGTACTGAGTAGTGTTAACCTCTTAATGTAGTAACACCAAGAAATATTGGTTGCAGGTGTAATGCTACAACAAAACAACTTAAACAAAAAACCTTAACAAGACAATTTCAAGTGTTAGGGATCTATAGAATAATTAAAAAGCAAAATCAACAAATAAAGCAAAAATAAACCAGTAGCAGTTTAAACAGTTAGCTGAACTGCAGAACAATAAAATAATTATCTCATCTGCTAAGGATGTAGCAGGATTAATTCAAGACCCCCTAAGATTGTGGAGGGGGTGCCAAGCAGATGGGATCTCTGGGAAAATGAGCAGGAGAGAATTTGTAGTAAGTGAGGTTCACTCAAGTGCAGTACTGGTTTGCTGGGTGGGCACTTAGTATTATGGATATATAGAAAACAATGGGTGCGAAAGAAGTTAAATAGGTCACACAGCAGACAATGGCAATGAAAGAGGGGACAGAGGGACTTCGGAAATCAGACTACCATAAGGGCTGGAAGCCAAAGACTCAGCCCTTAAAGCCACAAGAAAAGAGTGAGATGGTTGGGGAAAAAAATTTAAACTGGAGCTCTAGGGGTCTATATTATATGTTTGAAGTTTGAAAACTTTGAATGTTAATTGAATTTAAATGTTCAAAGTTTCAAACATCGAACATATAATAAAAGAAAAAACAAACAAACAGAACTTACCTGACTAGTGTAGGGAGGGGGGCAAGCCCCCCCTGCATCCCCCACACCCCCTGGTCTTTAAATACATCAATCCGAGACTGCACTATAGTGCAGTAAAGGGAAGATTTGTTTTTTTTACATATGTTCGAAGTTTTATAACTTCGAACATAATGTTCGAAGTTATAAAACTTTGAACATATGATATAGACCCAGCTCTAGATCTATGGTTAGAATTTCACAAATGTTAGCTTAATGTCTCAATGGAAGGTGGGGCAGACTCAAAGAACAGGAAAATAAACAGTAGCAAAGTAAACAGAAAGGCACTGGAATGCAATTTTAAGCATGTACATACAGCTATCAAAAATACTGAAGCACAAATCCTGGAGCAGAATTCACAGTATTACCACTGCTGCAATCCCACCACAGACTAAGGCAGCAGACTATGTAGAAAGTTACTAGTGACACTGTAATAAATAATTAAATGAGACTTAAATCTGGTAGTAGATCAAAGTCCTGCCACAACTGTGAAAGAAGCTAGAAGATTCACTGAGGCCCCAGACTGAGTTCAAAATATAGAAAACTACCTTTTACATGTAATTCTGCACATGGAAAATGAAAGTGCTGTATAATGTATAAACATTGCTAAAATATTGCAGTAATACATAATGTTCCCACAAATGCATACAAAAGCGACATGACTAAGGTCCGAGAGCAAACAAAAAATGCAAACAGATAACTTTTTTGGCTAAAACATGTACAAAAAGCAGTGAAGTACAAAAGTATCACTACAAAGGTCACTATACGTGCAACATAAAATGTATAAGCAGAATTTAAATAAAAGCATTTCCTCTTATGATGAAAAGTGTGTACCTCACACCTCTCAGAGTTTTTAACCAAAGATCAAAATAGGCTACGTTGTGATTAGAACCCAAACATAGAAGATCAGCAGTCTCTTAAGTTATAAGCCACATCTGTGGGTATATCAGGATTTACCCATGATTGGTGTGGTTTGATCATGAGGGTGAAGCCTGAGTGATTAAACAAAATTAACCATGGGTAAAGCCTGATAAACCCATGCAGAGGAGTGGATTATTGCTGTTATACAATGTTATTTAATAAAAAAGTCTTAAATTTTCTAAATAATGTTATTATATAAGTGGACTTTCGTGCTCTTACACCAGCTTCTCATAGTCTTTAGTAATAACGATATCTACTGAGCATATGCAGTACATTGCTGTATAATCCTTTTTTTTAAGTTATTAGACCAGAGACATTGAGAGCCAAACTTTATTTTCAATAACATGTTCTGCTCTACTGAGCAGTTTACTGGGCTGAGAATGCTCTTTTTTTTCTCTCCATAGTTTAATTACTTCTGTTAGCAATGTAAAGAAAGCGGAGCTCTTTCTGTGGTGAACTAAATTTACAAAAAGCATGTTGACTGGACTTATCAATCAGTGTGCATATTTTTAAATATTAAATGCGTTTTAAGCAGTGGAGAAATGGCGGTTTCTCCATACTGCTGTTGGTTTCATCTTGTTTGCTGAAATATTTTGTGACATTCTGCAGCTTCAGGGGAGAGGTATGTACAACCAGTCCATCAGCTCACACAGCGAACTAATTTCTGTTGCGATATCGTGGATTTACAATGTGCATGATAATTGGGTTATCCAATCATCATGCACATTTTTGTATAAAAATTAGCTTTTATTGTATAATTTGCCATATGGCTTAACCAGGTGAGCTAAGGGACATCACTAATGTACAAACTTCTTGCACTGGCTGGGAATCAGGCCCAGGTCAGCTGCTTGGAAGGTAGTTATTCTCACAACTATATCACCAAATGGACAGCATGAAGTCTTCAGGTTTAATGTTAGCATTTTAACTGTGAATACATTTTTAATTTAGCTTGTTTTTTTGTATGCGCACAGTTGTGAAATGCACTGTGTTTAGGCTACACCAGTTTATCTAGCACTTGGTGTAGTTGATTAAGGCTATGAGCTGTCTCTTGTAGTACATGGTTTGATTCCCTCAGACTTTGTTTGTATTTTATATAACTCTGCCAAGTTACCTCACCAGGCAATATTCCTGGACTGCTGCTGAAAAGGGCCAATTGGGTCCAGTGGGCTAACCCAGGCTGCTATCCTACACCATTAATATAGGTGGTAATTAGGACTTCACCATATGTTATATGAGTATGAATTCCTGAATGTATTTTGTAGCTTAATGGATTGACAGGTACATTTTTCACTAAAAGTGAGTTTTAAGGGAAGTGAAATTTACTGTTTATCATGCTAAGTCTGTTTTAAATGTGAGAATGTCTTGTTTTGCTTAAAAAATGTCTGCCAGTGCTTTTTTGTAAATTTTGAAATATATTTTAAATGAAATCCAAATGTAAAAGTAAATAAGAAAATAATTGGTAAATAGGGAGAGACAGCCAACTAATGAGATAGATACTGGTATGGCTATCGGTCTTCTAATTCATAGGTTCATAGATTAGTACCAAGCTAACTGCCCTTGTGGGCCATTTTAAGCCTAGCCAATTACCCCATATGAGAAACAAACCCTGCACTTTGTGCTTGTAAGGTAAACACCTTAACTGTTATGCCAGCCTCCCACTTAATATACAACTGCTTTCTCATGTAAAAGCTGAATGGCCTGTCTTGGTATTCGAACCGTGCACCTACTACATGTCAAGCCGTGACTCTAACCTCGAAGTTGACTGAACTTCATTACCATTTACAGGGCCCCATTTGTCCACGCTCTGACTGTGTAGGTCAGACCTGTGCTGAGTGATGTCAGATGGGATAGCTATTCTTGATAACAGAGAAAACATAAGGAGGTTAACAAATAAAATATAGGTGTCCTGCAATACCCCCTTCCAAAAAAAAACAGTATGTTGTATGGAGTGATACGTACTTTTATATAACGTCTGGGTTGCTGAACCAAAGCTGCTACTGTATTTATATTGTCTTTTAATTGTTTCTTTTAATTGTTTTGCTTTATTGATTGTACTAAAGAATGAATTTATTCATAAATAGGCCGTGATTGTGTAATATAGTCTAAACATATTGCATTTCAGTAATATATTTTTATATTACCTTCTTTGCAGCCTCCCGGAACAGCAAAGAGGTTGACATTTGTCAGGTCATATAATCTGCATTACTTGGATCAATGATCAAAACCATCTGATTTTAAGCATCCATTATGTAGTGATTGTGCATATTACTGGGCTACAGTCTTCTCTACAGGACTGGATTGTAAAGGATTTCTCTACTTGCTTAAAAACTGTTACTCTGGCAGTTGGTCCAGAAGATTAAAACCCTGAATTGTTAATGCATTGCTTCCCATGGCAAGGGTGCAGGGCTTGGATCTTCTACCTTTTACCTACTGTATGATATTGGAGCAATTGGAAATTTGGGCCAAGCCCCCTAAGGGTCTTCAAGACTGTATGCTTAGTAATTATGAACCTGCTGTTGTTGTTTGCCAGCCATTCCCGATTACATAGCTGATCTAGTTCAGGAAATGTTATGGCAATATCACCAGCATGCCATTCTTTGTGCAACAAAGACAATTTATACTTCAAGGGCAGCATTCACTACATTTGTAGATGAGGCACTGAAAAGCAAAGTTGTTTGTTGGCAGCAACAGTAAACTCTGCATTAGTAATAGTTTCATTCTGTGTAGAATTCAGATGATTTTGCATTTTGCAGAGCTTATGCGTATTGACTTAGTATATATTATCAGGTGATTAATATTTCTTATGTTCTCGTAAATACTCTTCTATTTAAACTGTGCTGCACATGGATGGACTTTATGGCATGATGCTTGTGATCTTTATCCAGTTTCATGTAGATCATCGAAAGCTAACAATAAGGTACAGGTAATTTTATTTCTTCATAACAATAAAGGGTGTACACTGTCAACTAAGTGGTTATAACTGCTGGAAGGGGTGGGGTCTCTCTGTGGATGAAAGTAACTTGTGCTCTTATCTAGTCATTTTTAACAGTGTTTAATCTGACTTTACAGGACTAATGTGCATGTGTATGAATTAAACTGGCATACTTTGGCCACTGTGTGTGTGTGCATCTGAACAAATTTGAAATATGTGTTCAGTGGCTGTAATTGTTGATTACAGATACTGGTGCATTATAACAACAATCCAAGTGGCTTTTTTGTGGTTGAAATGTTCTGAAATGGGTACTTTTGTCATTATTGGTTCATACATTTGTAATCACTGCTTACTGGAAAAATATTCACAACTACAAAATTAAAACATACTCTAATAAATGTTACTGTATTAAATAAGAGCTATACTGTGAAACAATTAGGAAGGTGAATCAAAGAATACATGTACTTATGCATGGTCCTAAAAAATGTGTCCAAGGGCATGGGTTTAAAACAGCCTGAGATCCAAGAGTCCACCACTGTGCAAAGGCATTGTCAAATTAATTTAAATCCAAATCTGTAATCAATGTAAAAGTAAAGAAAAAAATAGTATGCACACTGACAGTTCAGAGCAGTGTCTATGGTAATTGTTGAGAGGCAATCAAATAGTGTGACACTGGAATGATTGTGGGATGGGGGGCGAGGCCTGGTTCATTTCCCTGACTAGAGCCCCAATTGACCATGATCCAGATCTGTTCTCAAGATCTCTATTCATAAACAGTTGTTTCTGTGTTTCATTGTTTATGTTTTCAGTTTAAAGTGTTCATTTACTTTAAGTCAAAGGTCCACCAGTGATATGGCCATTATGTGTTTCTCAATGACAACTGACTCAGATATCAATGCAGTTACATTTGTGGTAGATGGCGCTGACTTCCTCAGCATAGTTAGGACTAATTTCCCCACTGATGGCAAAATATTGAGGGGTGAGTATAACATATAAAAAGCCCATGGATGGCACTAGTTGAGCTTCTCTCTTTTTCTATTTATAAAGAAGTTTTGTTTGGGGGATTGCATTTCTGATTTCTGTACTATACGTTGTGTTTGGTACCATTTGTTTCCATTTTGCTGCTTTTATTTTTGTGCACCTTGCTGTACTATTATTAGGATATTATACCTAATTAAACATAAACAACAGTCCAGTTAATGTGACTAACTCCTCTGCACTTGTTCATTGCACCCCTTCTGTTGTCACTTTCAAAAGGTTCAGAATGTTACAGTTGTAGCATGCAGCTGTCTACATTCTCCTGGCATAGTATTATAAGCTGGATATGAAGAAGATGAGCCAGAACATGGCTGTATAAGTCAATATACTTATACATAGCTGTATAAGTAAAATTTTAATACGATCAATAAATAGCAGAAACGACAACAAAATGAGTAGTAAGCACTTTCACATCCAACACTGATGCTTCATCAGACATTAAAATCACATTGAGACAAAGTAACCATTTATAGAGACATTGATTCAAACTATCCAATAGAAATCTAATTAAACAGACCTCTAGCTTTCAAATGTGGTCTTAAAGAGACACTGTCATTCAGTCCATGTCCCTTATCTGACTGAAAAGTTACAATCCATTTAACTTCTTGTCATTCAGTATTAGTTACAAAATAACAAAGTGTCTTATCTGAAAACAATATTTGAATCACTTTCACTAATAACCTGTTCCCTCAATGATCTACTAGTTTTTCCAATATAAAAAGCTGGGCAGACTTTACATCTAGCTAAATAAATCAGGTTATGGGTGGAGAAATCTGCATAATGTGAAAAAAATGTACCTCTTGCTCTTTGTCGGATGTATGAACAAATTTTCATTCTCTATATACTTACATATAGTGCAGTGGTTGCAACTATAAGTGCCTTGCCTCTGTGAAATAGTTCGATTTTTGGGAGACTTATCATAGCAATGTAAACGTTTAAAGTTCTTATTTCTAAAACTAAAAGGTGGATGTGATGTTGTCCTGTCTCGCCTTCATTCTGTACTGGTGAGTTCGGACCCACTCGGCCATTTACAAAATGTTGAGGTTTCCAACTAGCTCGTGGCTTACTCCATATCCATGATGTTCTCGTGAATTTCCAGATTCCGTTTGCCGCTAAACAAGAGCGGGTGTTTCACAACTCTGGCTAAGTTTTACCTTTAATTATAATACCTTTAAAACTTGTAATTCCTTCCTTTGATTAAAATTCTTGGTAGTCTCATTGTTCCTTGATCTGTTAAGTTTGGTGTTTAAATAGTTCATTGTTAGTTAATCTGATATATTTAGCTTATAAGGTTTTCCTTTTCTAAACAGTTCCATTTGAAATATTTTTTTGTGTGTGTGAGTTAAACACTGTAGAGTAAACTAGTTCCGCCTTTTCATGAAGCCAGCTCAAGAGAGGGCTCAACCCGTTTAAGTTAGAGGGCTTTTTTCCTGTGTGGGTGTGCTATTTTTTTCTGCATATATCTATACACACACACATATATATATATATATATATATATATATATATATATATATATATATATATATATATATATATATAAAGTTATTTGTTGTTCTGTTCCTTTATCAAAATAGCTCGTTTGAGTTAGAGAGCTGCTTAGTCTGTAAACAGTAGAGTGTTATTGCTTCTAAATAATAGTTGTGTTTCTCAGTTGAGTTTTTCCTGTTAATATGTCTAAACAATCAAAAGACACTAAACCCTCAGGGTTTAAGAAGTGGTCCAAGTGCTCTCAAAAAATGTCTTTGATAACCATAACAACTGTGTGTACTGCCTTGGAGCAGTACACTTGCAAGAGTCTTGCTGTATATGCCACTCATTTAGTTCGAGGGTTCTCCTCGAATGAAAAAATAGGCTGATACTGAGGTGATTGTTGAAGAGTTCTTTTTCAGAAGCCTTAGAAGAAGGTCAGAGTGTTACAAAGCAAACCCCTTCCCCTCCTTCTAAATCTAGAAAATCGAGCAAAAGATCTTCATCTACCTCATTAGATCAAGCTGAACCTACTAACAAATTACCAATAATGTCTTCATCGGACCCAAAATATGTAGGGCCTAAAAAAAATCAACCTTGGCTCCTTCTGTTTCAGAACCATTGGTATTGCAAGCTCGGAGCTGTTCCCCAGTCCTGGAGCTGGTTTCTCTGACATTAAGATCACCAGTTCTACAAAGGTCAAGATCTCCTGCCCCCTCTTCTTGGTCCTCCAGGATTTTGTCAGAAGAGGATGTGAATTGTGTGGTGCGGAGACTTTTGAGTACACTAGCACTGGCCAAATTATTGTCGGAGCTGACTCAGAGAGTTTCAGAACCAAGTGGACCTACCCCATCACCACTGATTCCTCCTCTGACCCACCTCTGGGCCTCAGAGCTAGAATGCATGGAGCTGATTGTAGTGGAACCATCATAGCTGAGACCTGTTCCAGGATCTTTGGCCCCATCAACCACTCCAACTTCCTTGCTGCCATCTGAGCTTGAGGAGTCTAGGAGCTGACACTCTCCAGTCAGGTCCAGGGAGGACAGTTGGAATGGATAGTTGTCGGATCCGAACTCGCCTCTCTGGGCCTCGGCATGGTTGAGCTCTGCTCCTACATTGGCTTTGGAGCCAACCCCCTTGGTGCCAGGGAAGCCTTTTAGTTTTTTGGAACTGGGAGCTTCCTCGGGTCATGGGTGGGAGGCCTTCAAAGTGATGAGGAGGGCGCTGTCCCCACGGGGAGCTCCACTCTCAGATCCAGTCATTCCTCCCCCAAAGGCACCAGTGTCCATCTCAACACAACCAATTCCACTCAGACGTGGAGACCCAAGGCCTCAGGATGCCCCAGTGGGTGAACCCCTCTCTTCCGAAACCTCTCCAGAATACCCTTCTGAAGAGGACCTCGCAACAGATTATGCAAGAGAATGCATCTGGACTCCCCAGAGGAGTCGATCACATCTGACACAGACCTCGATGAGTCAGAAGGGTCCCCACTGTCACCCTCTGAGAATGTCTCCTTTGCAGACATCCTAGAAATTCTTAAGCAGAGAGGTGGCTGGAAGACCATCAACTCTTCTGATCAGGAGTCTGTCTACCTGAAGGATTTTGGGTCTCACCCTTCCATCACTTGGGTATCTCCGCCTTTTGATGAACTTATGGATCTAGTTTTACCTGGTTGCAGAGAGATCTCCTGAAGGAGCTAGGAGATACTCTCCAGGGTTCAGTAGCTGCAGGGGTATCAGATAAAGTGTCCTCCCAGCTCTCCACCTTGAATTCAGTGATAAACTCATCCATGAGGCTCATTTCCTATGCAGCTGATGGAGCAAGTAGGGCAGCAGGTTCAGGAATTTCCCTTAGGAGGTGTAACTTTGTGGAACCGTTTATGTCTTTCTTTGTTAAAATCCCCTTCAATGGCTCATCCTTGTTTGGGCCTAAGGTCAAAGACACACTAACCAGGTGTGAACATGAAGGAAAAAAACTCTATCTGTCATCAGAGTCTGTTTTTCCCTACCTTCTAGGCCTTATTCAATAGGTCAAAAGGGAGGAAACATGTGGTTTTGAAAATCCCAGAGACTTTTTCAAGACACACATGGTGAGTCTTCCCCCAGGGGCAGAGGGTGAAGCAATAATGGAAGATGCTGGCTACATGGCAGAGGGGGTCTGCAAAACCAGGGTGACAGAGAATCCTTCTTTGGTAAGCCCTTTCAGTGCTCCTTAAAGGAATCCCATCTGTCCTTCTCTGGAGGCAGTCAAGGGTCGCTTATCCTTGTACCCAGATGCCTAGCTAAAAATAACAAAGACAAATGGGTACAAAGCATCATATCCAGAGGTTACGCCATACCTTTTTCCTTTCCCACTCCACTCATAAAAAAAAACATTCTAGAAGTTCTACCCAGTCACAGGAAACAAGCAACCATAGAAGTACAGAAGTTGCTAGAAAAAAGAGCCATCCAAGTGGTCCCTGCAGACCAAATAGGATCCGGGACTTACTCAAGGTTCTTTTTAGTTCCAAAGAAAACAGGGGACTGGAGACCCATACTGGATCTTAGCAGATTGAACAACTTTGTAAGAAAGACAACATTCAGGATGGTAACACTGCAGTTGATACTTCCTTTTCTGGGAAAAGATAATTGGATGTGCTGTATAGACCTCTATACCTTTTTCCTTTCCCACTCCATTCATAAAAAAAAACATTCTAGATGTTCTACCCAGTCACAGGAAACAAGCAACCATAGAAGTACAGAAGTTGCTAGAAAAAAGAGCCATCCAAGTGGTCCCTGCAGACCAAATAGGATCCGGGACTTACTCAAGGTTCTTTTTAGTTCCAAAGAAAACAGGGGACTGGAGACCCATACTGGATCTCAGCAGATTGAACAACTTTGTAAGAAAGACAACATTCAGGATGGTAACACTGCAGTTGATACTTCCCTTTATGGGAAAATATAATTGGATGTGCTCTATAGACCTCCAGGATGCGTACTACCATATAAAAATGGACAAGCCCTCCAGGAGTCATCTGCACTTTCAGCTGGGAGCCAGCCACTACCAGTTTTGAGCTCTGCCCTTTGGTCTCACTACAGCCCCCAGAGTGTTCACCAAATGTATGGCAGTAGTTACAGCTCACCTGAAACATTTAGGATTCCGAGTGTTTCCGTATCTAGACGACTGGCTCCTAACCACCACCACCACCAAGCTTCTACTAACAGAAACAAGAGACACCACACTGAAACTCTGTTTTTGTTTAGGGATCACAATAAAGTATGGAGAATCTGCCTTATTGCCATCTCAACATATCATTTTTATAGGCACAAATTTAGACACTACAAAAATGATGGTAAAGCTTCCCCCAGAAAGAGTACAAGCCCTTCGGTGACAGGTTATAGACCTTCTTTTCAAAAGGAAGATTCAGGCAAGGACAGTTTTAAAAGTACTAGGCATCATGGCAGCAGCAATAAATGTAATTCTGTTAGTGTGGCTGCACATGAGAATTCTACAGTGGCTGCTGTTCACTCAGTGGTCCATGCAGGAACTTCTGATGTCACACCAGCTCATGTTAACAGAATCTTGCAGGAGAGACCTTTGTCGGTGGCTTCACGCCAATCAAGTGACTTTAGGTTGACCTTTTGTTCTTCCACATCCGCTCGCCACAGTGACCACTGATGCTTCCCAGATGTGGGGGGGGGGCATTATCAAGGAAGGACAGTCCAAGGCACTTGGCAGGATCATGAGGCCCACTTGCACATCAATGTCCTAGAGATGAGAGTGGTGCTTCTAGCATTGCAGGCATTCCAAGACTCTCTCTCTCTAGGAACAATTGTGATCCAAATGAACAATATGTCAGTTGTATGGTATATAAACAAACAAGGAAGAACCAGATCTTTCCCCCTTTGTTGAGAGGCCCTGAGAGTATGACAGTGGGAAACCTCCTCCCAACGCTTTCTAGTAGCAATGTACATCCCGGAGAAATCCAACGTGATAGCAGACAAACTCAGCAGGGCAATACCGATGCCTCACAAGTGGTCCCTGAAACAAGACATAGCGGAAATGATTTTCCAAAAATGGGGCCAGCCTTGCTGTGACCTTTTTGCCACATCCATGAATGCCAAATGCAGCTGCTACTTTGCACTAATCCCCCCTCCAGGGGTGTCCCCAAGGGATGCACTCTTACACGATTGGCCCTCGGGTCTTCTCTATGCCTTTCCTCCCTTTCAGTTCATACCCAAAGTTCTTCAGATCCAGCTCATTGGGAAGAACCTTAATACTTGTCATCACCCCATACTGGCCTCGTCAAATCTGGTTCCCCTTTCTGTGGCCTCATCTTCAGGAGGAGACTTGGATTCTGGACCCAGTTCCAGATCTTGTGACACACCTGTGGTGAATGCCCCATCCATCTCTTCAAACCCTCAAGTTGACAGCATGGCTGCTCTGATTCCAAACATAGCCAGGCTACCTGACTTTTCACCTTCAGTGCAACATATCCTGATTTCTTCTCACAAAGCTTCTGTGAGAAGATTATATCTCAGCAAGTGGAAAAGATTTTCCTCCTGGGCCTTGGAAAATCATATTGACCCTTTCTCTGCATTTATATCCTCCATACTGGAATTTTTAGCAAAGCTTTTTCAGGAGGGGCCAGCTGCAGCTACTATTCCAGTTCAATTAGCAGCAATTTCTAATTTCCATTTTGGAGAAGGGGGTCTGAATATTATGTCCCACAGACTTTGCAAAGCTTTCTTGACAGGTTGCAATCTGTTAAAACCACCCATTAAACCACCTCTACCCCCATGGAACCTAAATTGTGTATTATCCTGTATAATCCTTTCCCCCTTTGAGCCTAAATCATCCTGTGACCTAAAGTTCTTAACCTGAAAGACGATTGTCTTAGTAGCTATCACTTCAGCTAGGAGAGTTTCGGAGCTACAAGCAATGTCCATCAAACCTCCTTATATACTACTCCATATGTTCCCAGTTAGTCACTATGATCCAGTGACCAAAAACTCTTGTTTGCCCACATACCTATCAAGTCTGCTGGGCATTATCTGTACTCATACCATGTTGCTAAGGCCTGGAACTCCTTATCTGTATTTATCAAGTCAATAGCCATCCTCCCAGTCTCAAAAAACATTCTGAAAGACTTCCTAGCCAAAAGCTGGATCTGTCCTTGCACAATACCAGGATAATTATATATCTAAATGTGATCAAATACTTATTCTTACCTTACATCTCCTTAGTCTCCCTTTTCACTCACTTTCTTCCTTCTATCAATTTCTCTCCCCTGGGTTTCTCTCTAAATATATCATAAGCCTGGTTTCTCTCACTTGTTACTGCAATTCTTAAAATATTTTGTAATACTTTGGAGCTTTTCTCCCCAGGCCTCCACAGAAAATTAGCTTCTATCCAATTGGGCTTTCCCAGTTATCAAATGTCAATAAATAAATAAACATATTCAGATGACAATATTTTTGGTATACAGGTAAGGAAGCATGCTGTTTATGTACTTGTGAAAGCAGCAGATTGAAATGTGTTACTGTGTTCATCCCAGCCTAACTTCAGAGTGGTACACTGAAGGCTACTGCCTTTTGGGGGTAGGGCAAGGAGACATATTATGAGTGCATAGATTCATAGGTTCATAGGTGTATACAAGCAATAACCAAACTTACAGAGTGTGAAAAACCAGCTGTTAAACACCCCTTAGAATAATCTTAAGTTTCCTAAACTTGCCCCTGTGATCTTTAGCCTTGTATACACCTATGAAAATGTGAAATTGGATGGTAGTTTTTAAAATGGAGAAATATGAAACATATCTTGGAAGGATATTACAACATGAGTAAAATGACAAAGAATAGGAAAGAAAACAGAATGATGTTAAGTTGTCTATCTCGCCTTCATTCTTGCTGGATGGGTTCTAAAAGCTCGAGAGTTGGTTCCATATCCCACAATGCTAGGCGAGAGTTACCTCAGATCAGGTTGGTTTTCTACGGTTCTTGGTGAGTGACTTTTCTTGTTGAAATTAGTCTTTCAAAACCCCTTTAATTTTAATATATTTACTTAATTCCCTTAGTTTAGAGAAAATTTAATCCCCTTCTAAAACCCTCAAGAACCTTAGGTTCTTCCCTTGGGCCTACAGGCCTTTCCTTCCCTAGTGGAGTGTGTGTGTATTATTTTATTTTAAAATCCTAGTTACTAGTTATATGCAAGGTTCCTAGATGATCTATGGTTTTTCTGGAAAGGGAACAAAAGTAGTTTTGAGGAATTGGTGGACCATGTCAATCAAACTACAGATTTTTTAAAATTTACCTACAACTTTGACTCAAAAACTTTGAATTATTTAGATATCAACATCAGCAAAAAGGATGGAAAGTTTACATCCAAGGTATACAGAAAGGAGACATTTTGCAACAGTTATTTACATTTCAACAGTTGTCATCCTCCGTTTCAGAAAAAAGGAGTAGTAAAAGGGCAACTGGTTCGTATAAGCAGAATGACATCGGAGGAAGATGAGTTTATTAAAGAAATTAATGTGCTTAGAGAATTCTTTGCCAAGAGAGGCTATTCAAATGAGTATTTTAACAGTATTTTAGATGAAGTCAACAAGAAAAGGAAAGGTCCTTTTGCTCCTATTTTAGGTACAAAAGATTTAGGTTCAACAGGACAAAATATTAATGTTGATTGTGACGAACAAGGTACAGGGTTAATCACTACCTTTAATGAACATTCAGTACTAATTAAAGAAATATTTGCCAAAGAATGGAATGCCTTTTCTGAAATTTCAGATTTAGAAGGTATTTTTGACAAAGAAATAACATACACCTATAGAAAAGGGAGAAATATAAAGAATATTTTAGAGGACGGTCGTCAAAAATGCAATAGAATAAGCAAGAACAGTAAATCCAAGAAAGGATTGTTTAAATGTGGTAGGTGTAATTATTGCACCTATTTACAGACTGGCAGTTCAATTTTCTTAGAAGCTAGAAACAAAACATTATTTTTGGACAGCTTTGCAAACTGTGATACCAGTGGTATTATTTATATTGCTATATGCAAAAATGTTCTTCCTTAAGCTCAAACAAAGAATTTATGAGCATCTAGAATGAAGAAAGACAAAAATGCCCTGAGTAAACACTCAATGAAATGTCAAACAGCTGGTTATCAATTTTTTGTACTTGAAGTAGTTCCCCACAACCCTAGAGGTGGTATGTGGGAAACATTGATTGAGTACAGGGAGTTACACTGGCAATTAATTCTTGATTCAGGTAGAAACTTGGGACTTAATGAAATGGTGTCCCTTGCGCCTGTACTCAAACTTTGCTGCTTGTGTTACTGTGGATATCGTTCCTTTTTGCTGCTATTGTGCTTCGACTGCAGTGCAAATAAATTTCGATTTGTTATACTTCTGGGACCCGATTGATTTGTGCCTATACCAGGTGGTTTTTATCTTTACCCCTTAGAATAATCTTAAGTTTCCTAAACTTGCCCCTGTGATCTTTAGCCTTGTATACACCTATGAAAATGTGAAATTGGATTGTAGTTTTTAAAATGGATAAATATGAAACATATCTTGGAAGGATATTACAACATGAGTAAAATGACAAAGAATAGGAAAGAAAACAGAATGATGTTAAGTTGTCTATCTCGCCTTCATTCTTGCTGGATGGGTAGTTGGTTCCACTATATCCCTCAATGCTAGGCGAGAGTTACCTCAGATCTAGGTTGGTTTTCTACCGGTTCTTGGTGAGTGACTTTTCTTGTTGAAATTAGTCTTTCAAACCCCTTTAATTTTAATATATTTACTTAATTCCCTTAGTTTAGAAAATTTTATCCCCTTCTAAAAATTTTCGTTTTTTTTCCCTCAAGAACCTTAGGTTCTTCCCTTTGGCCCTAGGCCTTTCCTTCCTAGTGGAGTGTGTGTGTATTATTTTATTTTAAAATCCTAGTTACTGGTTTTATTATATTTTAACTTGACAGGGTGTAACTAGTGTGTTTGTGTGTGTGTTTGTGTACACCTGTTCAAAAAATGTCTAAAGTGTGATGCGCGTGTCAAAAAAAAATCTCTCTGACAGATGCACCTTCTTGTGTCTACTGTCTGAGGGTCCTGCAGGAAAGAAAGAATAAATTGATACTCAGAGGCTGTCTGTTTCAACAGGGGAAGCCTCTAAAGGCATCTAGGTCTTAGACCTTCAGAGCCGACAACTAGGAAGAGGTCCAGGTCACCATCTTCTCCTCTCACTCCTCTGGCGGGATCGCGGATCTTCAGGAGAGTGAGTCGACTACTTAAGTCTTCGTCCGAGGGGCACTGCCCAGATGCTCAGAGCCCGACCTCTCAGGGTCGATGCCTGCCGGTCCATCAACCATATTCTCCTTCGACTCTCTTGAGCTCGAGGGTGAGTGGTCGGGACCCTTGTCCGACCCCTCTCTCCTCTCAGACCTCTGGCTCTGCCTGACAGGGGTGCTCGAGGTCATGCGGGGTGTGTTAGAGCCTGGCTCTACTCCACAGTGTGCCTCAGGCTATCATCCCGGACGAGAGAGAACTCCCTCAGGAACCCCTGATTTCATCCTCTTCGAGGCCTCTCCTGATTTGGCAGAAGAGCCCACTCGAAGAGGAAGTAAACATGGACTCACCTGGAGTCCAATCAGACACACACAGATTTGGATGATTCTGAGGTCCCCCTGCCCCCTTCTGAAGATGTCTCATTTGCAGACATTCTGGATCCTGAAACAGAGGGGAAATTGGCCAGCCCTCAACCCTTCGGAGGATGAATCTGTGTATCTTCCTTCCACCTCCTGGGTGTCCCCGACCCCCTCATGCAGGTGGTTGCTAAGAAGGCATGGTGATTCAGTGGACCCCAGAGCCAGGAGACCCTCCAAGATCAAAACAGCACCAGCAGACAAACACTTCGTAACAAAAGGAGATTCTGTGGATGCTATGGTGGTAGCTGCTGCCACTAAGAAGGAGCTAGCTGATCCTTCAGTACCTGTCCATCCACCTAACAAAGAATCTAGGTCCATGGAGCTGAACTACCTGTGCCATTTTTCAAAGGGACTTGATCAAAAAGCGAGTGAAAGTTTCAAGATAAGATGAACATGAGGCTACCCTTAACTCCATAACCAACCTTTCACGAACTCCCGTTTGATGGATCATCCTCTTTGGTCCTCAAGTGAAAGAAACCTTGACTAGGACTGATGGCAAGACCCTTTCTGCTCGGAGTCTCCTTCCAGGCCTTACCCCAAAGGCCAGAAAGGTGGAAAGATGTGGTTCCGTAAACAATCTCAAGGGACGCCAGAGGCAGAATAACAATGGGCCCTTTCAGCATCCCTGAGACTGCCCATCGTCACTGTACCCAGAAGCCTGGCTATCCTGACTCAAGACAAATGGGTACAGTCCATCATCTATTCTATCCCCCAAATCAGTCAAAAATCCCTTCCAGATGTTCCAGGGATCTAGCAGCTTTGGAGATCTCAAAACTGCTTGCAAAAGACAATTCAGCCAGTTTCAGCAGACCAGCAAGGATCGGAATCTACTCAAGGTTCTTTTAGTTCCAAAGAAAACAGGGACTGGAGACCAATTTTGGATCTCAGTATCTTGAACAGATCAGTCAAGAAAACAAGATTTCGGATGGTCACGCTGCAATCCATCCTTCTCCTTTTGGGCAAAGGAAACTGGATGTTATCACATAAATGAACAGACGCTCCAGAAGATTCCTCCACTTCAGGCTGGGAACCAGTCATTTTCAGTTCAGAGCCCTGCCCTTTGGTCTCACCACTGCCCCCCGGGTGTTTACCAAATGCATGGCAGTGGTAGCTTCTCACCTGAGATGACAAGGATTCCAGGTGTTTCCATATTTGGACGGACGCTCCTCACAGCTCCCACCAAGCATCTCCTTCTGATGGCCAGAGATTGCACTTGTCAAAAGCTGGGTATTTCAATAAATTGTGAAAAGTCTGTTTTGTGTCGCTGTTGTACTATATTACCCATATAGCGCAAATCTAGATACAATAAACATGTCTGCAAGGCTAACACATCAGAGAATAACAGACATTCACAAATTGGTATCACTCCTTTTCAACAACAACAGAATCAAAGCCAGGTTAGTTCTGAAGGTGTTGGGAATTATCCATACCTCTGCTTCCATTAGCCAGATACCACATTTCAATGGATGCTCTTTACTCAATGGTCATACCAGCAACTTCCAATGTCTCACACCATTATGATCATAAGCTGCAAAAATCATCTCATGTGGTGGATGTCTTCCCCAGCTCTTGTCGGAAGACCTTTTTGTCCACCTCCTCGGTTGCTACTCTGACAACGGATGCCTCCCTGATCGGGTGGGGGGAGCATTATCAGGGCAGGACGGTCCAGGGCACATGGCAACCAAACGAGTGCCACTTGCACATAAATGTTCTGGAGATGAGAGCAGTGCTTTTAGCAAGCCCTTCAAGACTCTCTTCAGACAGACAATATGTCTGTAGTGTGGTACATCAACAAACAAGGCGGAACCAGATCTTACCCCTGTGTCGAGAAGCACTCAGACTGTGGCAATGGGTGATTTCTTCTCAGCAAGTCCAATCAAATTGCGGACAAGTTGAGCAGAGCTATACTCATGCCTCACGAGTGGTCTCTGAAAGACTCTGTAGTGAGAGAAATTTTTCTCAAGTGGGGTCAGCCATCTTTGCTACTCCCAAAACAGCAAGTGCAGAGAATATTTCACTCTATTCCCTTTACCAGGCCAACCCAGCAGAGAAGTTTGGCCCCAGGGACTTCTGTATGCATTTCCTCCTTTCCCACTGATCTCTCGCTCAGAAGGCCTCTTTGATCCTCATTGCTCCTTACTGGCAAGTGTGGTTCCCCTTTCTACATGTGGAATCTGGACCTAGTTCCAGATCTTTTGATCCATCAGTTCTCTGAACCTCACTGCTTGGTTCCTCCAGTTCCAACCTTAGCCAGGCTTCTCAATTATCTCACTCTGTTAGAGATATTTAAAGATTTATTTGAGTAAGTGGAAACGCTTCACATATTGGGCTCAAGGAAAGGACATAGATCCTTTCACTGCTTCCATCCAACTAGTCCTCGATTTTCTAGCTGAACTCTTCCATGCAGGTTCATCTCCCTCTACACTTAAAGTTCAATTGGCAGCTATTTCTAACTTTCATGTGGGTATTTCTGAATCTGCCCTAATGTCCCACAAGCTCTGCAAAGCCTTTTTGAAAGGAGTTTTTCTTCTCAGACCTCCTATAAGAAATCCTCCTTCTCCTTGGGACCTAAATTTAGTTCTTGCTTCTTTGATTCTTACCTGCAGTCTCCTGTTCTTTAAAATTATTATCATGGAAAACTCTTTTTCTGGTAGCTATTACATCAGCTAGAAGAGTTTCAGAGCTTCAAGCACTCAGCTGTCGTCCTCCTTATCTTTTGTTTCATAAGGACAGAGTACTAAAGTGGTCTCAAATCTGAATCAAAGCATTGATCTACGGTCTTTTTCCAGAATACTCCAATAGGTCTGAACAAAAATTACACTGTCTGGATGTTCACCGTCAATTGAGGTACTACTTGGATAGAACTAAACAATTCAGAAAATCTGATGGAGAGCAGAAAGGACTTTCAGTTTCAAAGGTATCATTATCCAGATGGCTAACATCTTTGATTCCCTGGTATATGAAATTAGACATCAAAAGCTGCCTGATAAACCTAAGGCTCATTCCACCAGAGCTTTGGCTACTTCTTTAGCCTTCCAAGACAGACTGCCTATCGACACCATTTGGGCTACTCCTCACACTTTCATTTCTCATTATAAGTTGGATTTAGCTTCTAGGCATAGAGCTAACTTTGGTTCCACTGTTCTCAGGAGTCTGTGTCCCATCCAGCGAGATAGACAACTTAACATATATAGAGTTATGTTCTTCTTACCATCATTCCATGTTGATTGTCTTCTTCTGGCCTGGACAGACCTAGAGGAGTTCTGATTGTGACCTCTCTTTCTACCACCTCTTTCTTAGACATATGCTATTATGCATATTTCCTGGTTCAGGATGTAGGTCACCCTTCTTTCTTCCTGTTGTTAGAGGTGGATCTGTTTTACAGTTATTCTGTTACTATTATAAGCTGGGAGCATTGTGGGATATCCAACTCTCGAGCTTTTAGCGTTATGGTAAGAACATAACTTCTATTTTAAAGTGGTTGTAAATTATGTAGTTACATCTTGGAGGGCCCTTACGTAACAGTGGTGGGATATCATAAAACAATTGAAAGCCCAGGTTGTGATATTGTGAAACAAAAGGTGTGGTATATCTAGCCTCATGTTCCACATGTGATGGATTTTACATGGGGAAGACAGAAAGGATGTTATAAATAGAATTTATGAACATAATATGAATATTAAACATAAGGTAATTAACAATACCCTGTTTAAGCACTCTGACGTATGTAAGGAATTTAAGAGATTTTTAATTTTATTTTAGAAAAAGTGGAGGTTAAACCAAGGGGAGGTTGTTGGGAAAGCACTTTGGAATACAGGGAGTTGTGGCAGTTAAAGTTGAATGCCAAACAACAACCTTGATTAAATGATAATATCTCTTTAAACAGCATTTTAAAATTGTGTTCAGCTAAGTTATAGTGAACCTGTGAATTTCAGTGACCTCAGATGGGCTAACAATAATGACATTTGGCTTTTTAATTTTTTTAGATTAGTACTACAACGCATTCAAGATTGTTCATAATATAATTCTGTTTTTTAAATGTTTTTGTATAAATAACATATAATACTAAAAATCTTGATGATTGGCTGGGAGATAGGAAATTCACCCTGGGATCACTTCTGTGGCTCTGCTTGAAAGGGGCACAGGAAAATAATTTTCTTGGATGGCAAAAGCCAGGGTACTGTTTGGCTAGGCTTATATAGGTCCTAGGTCCAATAGCCTAGTACCTACCTATGAATCTATGAACATAAGTAGAAGTATTAATTGGAAGAGGGAATTTTATTGGTTGTTAAGGTAACGTGATTTCATTGTAAGTTTTAAAATGAGGTGTGGATGTGATTATGTTTTATTCTGATGAAGTTTCATTGCTAAAAGGGAGGAAAGCACTCAATAAATGTTGTTTCCTATGACGTGCTAGTTTGGTGTGTTTTTTACATTTTCATAGGTGTATACAAGGCTAAGCATTGCTATACATCCTTAAGATTATTCTAAGGGGTATATGTAGCCTGGGCCTGGGTGGTCAAGCATTCAAAGGCTGCCTCTGTCCATTAGGGAGAAAAATGCCAGAGATGAATTTCCAATTCTCATCCATTGGTCCAAGTTATACTTGAATTTGGTTAGGGAAGAACTCTGCTTCACATAAATGGGAAGCATGTTCCAGAGAAGTGATAGTCTCTGAGACACATACTTCTCCCTGCAACATTTATGTCGCAAGCAAGGTTTAAGCCCCTAGAGCTGGTAATTCTAATGCTATTTGTTTTGCAGATATGTAAAGATCCATCAGAGTAGGATCCAAGGGTGCCTTGTATGCCAGCCACAGATCATCCCTAAACAGTCATTAGGAGATAAAGTACACAGATTTTCTTTGAGTTGATCCAAGTAGGACATGTTGTTTATGCCCTCAAGCCTTTTTTGTGAGGAACCTCTCTGGATGTTCCGGTTGTTGCTTGTGCATGATAAGGTACATACTGAAGGGAGGTATTGTACTAAAGGATTGATCTGATGAGGGAGGGCAAAATTGGAGGAAGAATGACTTCTTTGGACCTAGATGCCATGCCCTTGCTTGTAAGTTGAACAACATAGAATGATTTCCTTACTACTGTAGCCACATGAAAGTCAAAGGCAAGGTAACTGTCTACATGTGTCCCCAAATCCCTATTAGGTCTACTCTTTGGGGTATGTTATCAATGGGGTATTTTCCAGGGGTAGACATCTTCACAAAAGATAGTATTATGCATTGTTTGGATATGAGGTGTAGACAATAGCTTTGGCATTAATTATTTGCCTGAGTCAGCACTTCTTTGAGGATTTTAGTCTCCTGTGGAAAATCTATAACTGCACCTACTTTGCAGTTGTCTGCAAACTTAGGCAGAGGCCCTTGATGTTGACCTTGACTTCAGAGAAGTTAGATGCCAAAAAGAAACACACCCAGCACAGAACCCCGAGGTACTGTGCTAAAGACTGGCCTCTTCTTGCTTGTGACTAGCCTCTTTGTAGATGTGGGCTTCCCTATCTTATCTTCTTCGGTCTTATCTGAGAGCCAACTGACAATCCGTTGGGTAACATAGGGGTTTATACCTAATTCCATGAGTGTGTCTATAATGCTCAAGCGGGATATTGTATCAAATGCCTTAGACAGGTCAAGGCAGGCAGCATGCACTGTTTGTCCTCATCCATTGCTTTGGTGACCTTCATGAAGAAATCCACCAGGCCGATTATGCATGATTTCACCTTGGCAAAATGAAACTGGTTTGGATCCAGTGTCCAAAGATTTCCCATGTCATTATTTATCATTTCCATGATAGTTCTTTCATTGATATTGCATATGAGGCTGCTCAGACATGGGTCTGTAGTTTCCTGGATCCACAGGTGACCTGCCCTTGTGAGGAGGGATGATTATTGCAGTTTTTCATTTGCATGGCTCAATGTCTGTTTGGAAGCTATGGTTAAGCAATGACTATAGTCATCCTGCTACGTTATGTTTTATGCTATTTAGGAGGTATCCTGGGATATTATCATGGCTTATCAATGCAGTATTCTTGGCCTTGGAGAGCAAGTTGAGGACCTGCTCCCTAGTGATAGTATTTCCTGAGGGTGGCTGGGGAAGAGAGGGGGTAAAACTGGAGCTGAATTTATCAGCCAGTAGATTTGCTATATCTTCTGGCTGAGTGTAGGTGGCTCCATTTGCAAATAATTCTGCACATTGTTGGGTACTGCCTTCGAGGTTGCAGACATCACTAAAAAAGATTTATTGTTGTCCTTGGCTTGGGAAGCAGTTTTTATCTCAAGTTTGGCTTTGTTAGACTTGATTTGCCCTTTGTGTCGCTTGTTTATTCTACTAGGTATTGCACTTCCTAATTTTTGTCATGACTTTCTTCCTTTTTTTTTGCAGCCTATTAATGTGGGTGACTTGTTTTTTGAGTTTCTTTTATGCTTATTCCTGGTAGGCTCAACTGTCTCTATACATCTATTGACACTGATGTACAAGGTCTCTGTTGTATAATGTCTCTATGAACAGTAGTCTCCTGTGGAAAATCTATAACTGCAACTACTTTGCACACACTCAGCAGTGTTCTTGGAGTTGGGAGGGCTTGAAATTTTGCCAGGTTATCACTTAACAGGACATTTGCCTTGAAATAGCTCCTAAATATTCAAATGCTAGCAGGGGTCCTTGGCATAGCCGGCTTTAGCCGCCAGTGAACTCTGTGGTCTCTGGGGGCCCCCTGTTTCTGTGGGGCCCTCAACCACAGAAAGTTGTCTTATCTTGATATTTGTAACATATCTGTCAAACCAATAAAAGCTAGTACAGCAGTCTTGTATACTTCATAAACCAAGAGGGTAATAACTCTTATTTGTATCTCCTTTAAAATTCAAAGATTTCTCTGGTTCTAGTAACAGTGTTTTATCAAGTAATAGCCCTCATAATTCCATTCAATATTTTATCAATGACATAATGCCCCTGACTTAGATAAACTCTGTTGGTGGACATTCTGTCTACTAAAACTAACAACACAGCCATGTTTAGATACCTGTAATACCTATGGCTGCAGAGAGGGGCCCCTTAATCATCCCTGACTGTGTGGGGGCCCTACAAAAGCTTTTTTGTTTAGGGGAAAATGAGGAGAAAATGTATTAATTTCCTGGTTATGCACTTTAACCTGAACAGGGCTTTGATATGACCCTGTTAGGATACAGCTGAGAATGCACATGAGCAAGGGAAGTACTAGAAAGATCAGCAGCAAAGTGTGACTGATCTCAGTGCAAGCCTTGAATTTTAAGAACAGCTGATGGTTCCAATCTATAGAGATGAATTTCTTTTTCAAGGATTTTATAAACACTTGCAGAACACTAGATACTGTGACTCTCAACTTCTTTGCTGAAAAATTCATTGCTGTGCCAAACATAATAACAGAATAAAAATTCAGAAATCAGGAACACATTTTAAATATTATTCTAATTTACTTAAAAATTTATTAGAATTATAACACCTTTTGCATCTGTCATAAAAGGAGATACTGCTAGCCCAGCTATCTATAATTTTATAAATAATTATATGTCATTTGTGAATATCAACATGATTTATAGAGAAGTGCGACAAAGGGCGATACAGCCAGCACAGCTGTCTTGAATTTTGTAAATGGTTATGTGTTATTTGTGAATGCCAACATGCTTCATGTAAGATGCTTGTGTTACAAATGTATTAGAACTGTATGTCATGTATATATCAAACTGCTGATACAGAAGTTTGCGTTTAAAAGGTATTTTGTAAAGTACTGAGCTTAAATATGTATCCACAGTGTGTCCTCCTGGAAGAGAACAGAAATGTATATACAGCATTGTAACTGTTTAAATCTATATATTTTAACAGTGGAAACTGGAACACAGGTGGTTAACTTCAGAAAAATAGCTGAAATTAAATTACTTTATGGCAGCAAGGAGACACAATGTCTAAAACTGGGGAACTTTCTGTATTGTCTGGGAAGTGATTTATTGTTTTATGACTTCCAGTCCATGCCATAGATCTCTGAGTGAGAGACAGCATTCTGTATTCTGTCTTTGACCTGACAACATCAGCTACAGGATCCATTCACCACACATATGCCTTGCTCTGTAAGTAGGTTAACTAGGGTATAGTAATTGTCTTAGATTTAGTCAAGAATATAGTGAAGCCTAGTTTAGATGTTTTTCTTCATTTATTTGAGACTGTCCTGCAAACTTGTTTTAAATATTCCTGTGATTTTGAACTCTGATTTCACTGTAAATATATATATATTTAATATTGTCTTGTTCTTTTATTATTGATTCTTTAATATATTAAGCCGTTCATTGTGGCTGATCTGTCTAGAGATATTTAAGTTCTGAGAGTACTTGCAAATGTATTTAGTGACACTGTGGGTCACTCCTAATAGTCTTGCTCTTGGTCAAACTACCATTTGTATTGATAGTAACATTACAGTAAGATTGGACACCCTTTTTTTTAAGGACCTTAAAGTTGCTGATAAGGAGCTGGCTGGTGGCAGCGATAACTACATTATAGTCTGGGCAAAAGGTGGCATAGCTAGTAAACCTGTGCTAGCCTTTCCTAGGTGTGTGTGTGTATGTGTGTGTGTATAAATCAAACTTCAAAGACTGTGTGTGTCAGCTACTTGGGTAGGGACATGAAGCACTGGTTGGACAGAGAGGGTACTGGAGATCTTGGCTTGCCCACTCAGTTAAGATGTCAACTCTATAGCTGTGCTAGTGGGGAGTCTTACTGGGGATCTGGAGAAAGAGGGGAAAACTAGACCCAGACTGACTTTGGTCTCTCTGTGCTCTTAAGGGAAATTGCACTTGATGTAGAGAGCTGAATCTGGTAATACTGTCTGTGTACTTGTCATCCTCCCAGTGTACATCCCCACTGGTGCCAGTGGTGAGGAATGAGGCTTTTTGATTAGTGGGCCAGTGGTGGGTCATCACATTTATTGGTGGCTGTAATGGAATCACCACATCACATATTGGGATTCAGTGGTGTGAATATTGAACTCCTGTAGCCTGTAAACAGTGGTTACTAAAGAAGGTATGTGTGCTTTCAATCAGCCACACAGTGAACATTTAGAGTATGACATAAAAAAAGTTTTATTTTTTGCTAGCTTAGTTAGTCAGGGAGAGCAGGCAAGGATGTCAGCAGAGGAGTATGGCAAGCTGACAAGGAGACAGTTGGCTGACATGTGCCAAGACAAAGGACTGGTGCATGCCAATCTGACTAAAGGAGAAATAATTGCAGTCTTAGTCACAGCTGCATCACAGACCAACAACCAGGAGGACAACCAAGCTGGCCTTAGGGATGTAGAGCTCTCAGAAAATGGACAGTTCAACCTTTCCACAGAGGACTTAAAAATCCATCTGGAGTTGAAGAAACTTGAACTGGAGGCCAAATATTTAGAAATAAAATCAGCAGAGAGGCTGAGATGTCTGGAGACCAAAGAAAATGAGAGACTGAAACATTTGGAGGCTGAAGAAAATGAGAGGCAGAGGCAACATGAAAAGGAAATGATGACTGTTCTCCAAGGTCATGGAGGTAATGGGGAAGGGAGTAACCGAACCCCATAAGCAATAAAGGTCAGTAAATGTCTTCCACAATTTACAGAGGGTGATAATTTTGATAGGTTTACTCATATGTTTGAAAGGGTATGTAAACAGTATAATGTTGACCAAGGGCTCTGGGTATGGTTTCTGACCCCCTTACTCCATGGTAAAGCTGTAACTACTATTGCTAAATTGTCTGATACTGATTGCTTAAATGATAATACTTTTGAAAATTGTTTATTAGAGTGTTTTAAGTTAACACTTGAAGCTTATAGAAAAAGTTTCATGAGCATAGATGCAAGACAGATGAAAGTGTGTGTGACTATATTGCTGAGTTAAGCACTTATTTTCATAGATGGGTGAGTAGGTGTCAGGTCACCACTTTTAAAAGACTGGCAGACCTTTTGGTGAGGGAACAAGCCCTTAGCACTTTGCCTGAGGACATGAGAACCTGGTTAGCATATAGGGAATGTAGCACCGCAGATTAGCTGGGAAAAAGGGAGACCTATACCTAGCAAGCAGGGCATCACTGCACAGGAAAGGGATAACCAGTGCTGCACATGAGTCTAGAAAACCCATGGTGGGCAGTTTAAACCACCCCAACTGAGCCTGCTAGTAGCAGGGGAAACCTCTAGTTCAAGTACATGGCCAGGATCAAGGGTTAAATGTTTTAAATGCAACTATTGGGGCCATGTAGCATATAGATGTCCACAGATACAAGGTGGGGAACAAAAGGTGGGAGAGCCAGTAAGTGGGAAAGACAGAATGCCAGCAGTAAGTTGTCTGGAGACAACAAGGGTACCAAACTACCACACAAGGTTATATCCTATCTTAGTAGATGGGAAACAGCCCACTGCTAAGAGAGACACAGCCTCTGACCTAACCATTGTGAAGCTTGCAATGGTTAAAGAGGAGCACTACTTGCTTAGGCAGTGTACCCCAGTCAGAGCTTTAGGAGGGCCCCCATTCCAAATACCCCTGGTTAGGGTTCACCTTGACTGGGAGGGTGGAAAAGGAAGCAAGCAAGTAGGTGTGTTTGAGGATATCCCTGCAGCTGTTCTGATAGGGAATAAGTATGATAATGTACTACCTTGTGTGCATGCAGTTACAAGCAGTCAGGCTTGGAGACAAGCATTTGGGTCTGGTAACCTGGGGGGACACAGAGAGACTGCACACTTGAAGCCAGGACTGGTGAGGTGGCTACTTCAGAGAAAGAGCTACCCTGTTGCAGTGAGACTGAAGGTGACCCACAACTGCTTGTGGGTACTGATGCACCCTTGGTCAGAATGACTGCAAGGGCAGAGGTGAGTAGTAATACCTAGGCTGACAATGAGGCACTGCTGTCAAAGAATACCAGACTTCCTGTGGAGGGGAACCTGGGAAGGGTTACCAAGAGAGAGTCAAAACAGGCTCAGCTCTCAGACCCCACATTATAAAGCCTGATGGAGGTAGCCAGTGAGGTACCTGATTTTCAAGGAAAGGGGGAATTTGTATACTAGGACAAAGGGTTACTGTATAGAGAGTGGGCTAGAGTTTGAGAGAATACAGAAGTTGGTAGTGCACAGAGCCTACCTACTTCTAGCCATAGCCCATGACATTCCCTTTGCAGGTAATATGAGCATAAAGCATATCAAGAGATGCATTATGCAGAACGTTTTTGGCTTGGGATTTCCAGGGATGTAACAGGGTACTGCAGGACCTGTGAGCAGTGCCAAAAGGTAGGCAAGGCAGGAGACCAGGTCAAAGCTCCTTTGGTGCCTTTGTCTGTGATTGAGGAGCCATTTCAGAGGGCAGCTATGGCTATTGTGGGGCCTCTGAGTACCCCAAGTGCCACAGAGAAGACGTATATCCTAGTGGTGTAAGATTATGCTACCCGATACCCTGAATCAGTTGCTCTGTCCTCCATTGAGGCAGAAAAGGTGGCAAATGCTTTGTTAGAGATTTTCAGCAGGGTAGGTTTCCCAAAAGAAATACTAACCATCAGAGGTGCCAATTTCATGCCAGACCTGCTGGCTTGCCTGTGGAAGCACTGTGGGGTAAAGCACCTAAAGATCACCCCTACCATCCCCAGACTAATGGTCTTGTGGAGAGATTAAACTCTACATTAAAGACCATGCTACGGGCATTTGCAGACCAGTTTAAGAGGGAGTGAGACAAATATCTGCACCATCTGTTGTTGGCTTACAGAGAGGTGCCTCAGGAATACACAGATTTGTCACCCTTTGAGTTGCTATATATGCATAGGATGAGGGGACCTCTGGATTTGATTTGTGATGAGTGGGGGATGAGTGTGAGTCCCACAAGGACTCTGCTGTGGCACATGTCCTAAATCTCAGGATAAGGCTCAGGGAACTCATGGACTTAGCCCAGGAGAACCTGGCAGAAGCCCAATATCAGAAAAAGGTCTGTTATGACAGGAATGCTTGAGCTAGAGAGTATGCTATGGGGCAGCAGGTTATGGTTTTCATTACTGTCAGACACAGCAAGCTGCAGGCAGCTTGTTTGAGACCCTTCAAGGTGATAAAGAAGGTCAGTGAGGTTAACTACATGGTAGAACTGCTAGGCAGAAGGCAGGGTCACAAATTGTACCATGTTAACATGATGAGACCTTACCATGATAGAGAGGCCCTTGTGCTGAGTATTTGCAGTAGAAGGCAGGAGGAATTTGAGGGGGATCTATGGCTACAGGGAGCCAGCCAGCAAAATCCCAAATTACTATGGTGGAGCCTAGGGTTGCAGGCATATGATAGGACAGTGCAGCACTGTACTGGAGTCAGCAATGCCAAGGCATCTGGGATCTTGAGGCAGGGAATGGGGTAATGCATTCCCAGACAGGCTCATCCCTATCAAGCAATGTTTCTCAAGGGTCACTTGAAAAACTAGCTTGAGTCTTTGAGGCAGGGAAGAAGTGTCATGAAAGGAGATAATGCCAGCCCAGCTATCTGGAATTTTGTAAGTAATTATATGTCGTTTGTGAATATCAACATGATTTATATAGAAGTGTGACAAAGGGAGATACTGCCAGCACAGCTGTCTGAAATTTTGTAAATGGATATGTGTCATTTGTAAATGCCAACACGCTTCATGTAAGATGCTTGAATACAAATGTATTAGAAATGTATGTCATGTATATATCAAACTGCTAGTACAGAAGTGTGTGTTGAAAATGTATTTTGTAAAATACTGAGCTTAAAGTTGTATCCAGAGTGTGCTGTGCTGGAAGAGAGCAGAAATGTACATACACTGTTGTACCTGTTTAAATGTATATATTTTAACAGTGGAAACTGGAACACAGGAGGTTAACTTCAGATAAATAGCTGAGAATGTAATTACTTTATGGTAGCAAGGAGAGACAATGTCTAAAACTAGGGAACTTTCTGTATTGTCTTGGAAGTGTTTTATTGTTTTATGACTTCCAGTCTTTGCCATAGATCTGAGGAAAACCCCTTGTTTATGTATTTTTTACAGGCAGATGCTAAATGTTGTCAGCTGCTATAAATGATTGTTTTGAGCCTGGGACATAGGAATCAGATGACAAGTAATGATGTCATTCTGCAATTTATCCCAGCAGTAATATCTGAGATATTAATTTGAGAACTCTGAGTGAGAGACAGCATTCTGTATTCTGTCTTTGACTTTACAACATCAGCTACAGAATCCATTCACCACACATTTGCCTTGCTCTGTAAGTAAGTTAATTAAGGTATAGTAAGTCAGGAATATATTCAAGCATAGTTTAGATGTTTTTCTTCATTTATTTGAGACTGTCCTGCAATGTTGTTTTAAATATTTTTGTTGTTTTAAATATTTCCAGTGATTTTGAACTCTGATGTCACTGTAAATATATATTTACTATTGTTTTGTTCTCTTATTATTTGTTATTAAATATATTTAAAACTTTTGTTGTGGCTGATCTGTCTAGAGATATTTAAGTCCTGAGAGTACTTGCATATTTATTTGGTAACACTGTGGGCCACTCCTAATAATAGCCTTGCTCTTGGTTAAACTACCATTTGTATTGATAGTAACATTACACAGTAAGATTAGGCACCCTTTCTTAAGGGCCTCAGGGTAGCTGATAAGGAGCTGGCTGACGGCAGTGATAACTACCTTATAGTCTGAGCAAAAGGGGAATAGCTAGTAAACCTGTGCTAGCCTTTCCCAGGTGTGTTTGTGTGTATAAATCAAACCTCAAAGATTGTGTGTGTGTCAGCTACTTGGGCAGGGACCCAAAGCACTGGTTGGACAGAGAGGGTGCTGGAGGTCTTGGCTTGGCCACTCAGCTGAGATCTCAACTCTATAGGTGTGCCACTGGGGAGTCTTACTGGGGATGTAGAGAAAGAGGGAGAACCCAGCCCAGACTGACTGTGGTCTCTGTGTGCTCTTAAGGGAAATTGCACTTGATGCAGAGAGCTGCATCTGGTAATACTGTGGTTGTACCTGTCATCATTGCAGTGTATGTCCCCCACTGGTGCCAGTGGTGAGAATTGAGACTGCTTGATTACTGGGCCAATGGTGGGGTGTCACAGCATCAACATGCATTTTTTGGATAATAGGAAATATAGAAAGCTGATGTCTGGATTTATTGACTGTCTGTATTCCTGAATGATTTATTATTATTTATTTTTATTGATTTAACAGCAAATTAAACATTTTTGAAGGACAGAGCAAGATTATAAGCAACATTAGGGAATGTCTGTGAAATCAGGGACAGTGACAGCTATCCATTGCTCCTCAATGAGGTAAATAAAAGTGACTTACCCCTGTTACTGTTTGATGACTTCTAAACAGGAATCACTGATCTGGTGTGGCAGTACCAGTATTGAACAATGTATTGCTATTTGCTGCAATAAGTACAAAACTAGTATTGCTATGGTGTGTGTGTGTGTGTGTGTGTGTGTGTGTGTGTGTGTGTGTGTGTGTGTGTGTGTGTGCGCGCGCGCATGTGTGTATGCGTGCATGTGTGTGTGTGTGTGTGTGTGTGTGTGTGTGTGTGTGTGTTATCATAACACTGTTTTTTATCTGTGCACACACCAGTAATGCCAGGACACATGCATTATTTTTCTAGGTATTAGTAAAAATGCAGCTAACAAGTAATTTTATTTCAAAACTTAGACATAAAATATATCACAGAACATTCAGACACTTAGATCTTTACAAGTCTGGTGGCCCCCACTCACCAAACTATGTAAATGAATACAAGGGTATGCCTTAATTATCACTGACATTGTGGGGGCCCACAAAAGCTGTTGCTGGTTGGGAAAAATTAGGAATAAAAAAATGCATATATATTACTTTTCTGATTAATCTTTAACCTTAATAGGGCTGTGATATGACCCTGTTAGGATAAAACTGATAATGGTTTCTGATCTCAACCACCCCATTCTAATACCAGCCTTGCTCAGATGTGTGTGTGTACAGAAAGTTGCTATAGGTTATGGGAGGCTGGGAATTGTATGATTATTAGTTCTTTAATTTTCATCACAGTCAAACCTTCGAGGTGTGCACAGGAGGTCATTATAGTTTGTGCTGAGGACAGTGTGGTGAGTGAAAAACTATCATATAGCTCTTACTTGCTTCTTGCTTGGTGTGACGGATCTGCAGTGTTCTTAAGACACTCAGTCTTGCTGGCTGGATTCTTGCTAAAATTCAAAGTCTGATTATATTTGCATTCACAGTCTGTTGCATACAGAAACTTGCAGAATATACACTGATGAAAGAATATACTTTGCAGCACTTGTCTTTAAGAGCAGTAACCAATAACTTTTATAATAAATAAAACTGGACAAACGTTGCAGCTTAAAAGTACTGTTCCAACTTTACTTCTCATATAGTACAGATGATGTGAGAGATATAACATTTACCTTGGGACTTGTGTCCCTACCAAACCTCTCTAACAACTGGATTTATACAGCTCTTTATATACAGTTTTGAACATATTTTGGAGAATTGCTTATCCTGTAGAAACAATACTAAACTTCCTTGTTTAACAATGTCTTGTAAGAGACCAGCTTTTCTGACAGTGTGAATATCCCGTAACAGTGTCCTGATGTCCATGTAGAAAAACATATTTTTGAGGAAACACATTGTCCTGTATTCTATTTGAATCTGTGTATAGAAACATGTGTTCTTATGTCAATGCTGATAAGCATATCCTGTTTTATGAAGAAAAACATATTTTTGAGAAAACACATTGTCAGAGATCAACTTTTCTGACAGTGTGAACATCCTGTATTTTATTTGGATCTTTGTATAAAAGCATCTGTCATCCTGTTTTTCCATGCAGAATAACATGTCATTGTTCTTAAAAGCAGATTTTGCATTTTGTTCTTGCATACATCCTATTTTGAGTCTGTAAGGGAAAAATGTCCATTCAGCAGATTCCTTTTCCAAGCCATGGTCATTTAGTATGACTGCTGATCACATATTACTTAAACTTTGTTTCTGCATTTAAGCAAGCCTTTTCTTTCAGCATATTTACAACATAATTAATTTCAGATTTATATTCATAAAATCTAACAATTCCCTCTGTTTTTAAACATACTCAAAACATTTTATATAGAAAACACAAGAAACAAACCTTTAGTTTGATACAACAAATCAAAATGCAATTTTACATAGTTAATACAATGATATTAAAGTATTACTACCAAAACTGAATGTATTTAACAACTTTTTCTTTTGCAGACCATTCTGTGAAAATATTTTATCAGTTATGAGCTGTGTCTGCTTTAATGTTATTATTATTTTTTTTTAACTTGATCAATTTATTCTTTTGCAATCACAGAATTTAATTTATGACTTAGAACTGTTTCATTAACTCTTTGCAACTGTTGAATTAACTATAAGAGACAGTAACCATGTGCTACTGCAAGCATTTATACACTACTGAAAACACACAATTTCAATGTCATTTTAACCATCACATTGTGTTCATGTCTCTGAACTGCTACAATGTATTCTGTACAGTATGTATTTACATAGACTGTTTGCTATTTATGCATTTCAATTTACTAGGTATACTGGACCCACTTTTTATTAAATATGGGTTTTCACACATATTTATTACTAGACATTAATCTCATTTGTACTGAATTCTTTTGTATTTGTACATACAAAGACTATAAAGTACATTTAGTCTAATCTTACAAATTTAATAACATTAATATTAAGCAAAATCTTGGAAAATGTTTGTCTCTTTAGAAATATCTAGTGGAATTGATACCATATCCATATGTCCTGTTATTTTAAACTACATACTCAACAATTAAAAATATTCATGCTTTTTTATACCAACATTGTTTTGCCAAAAACATATTAAAAATAGTGACCATTCTTGCTATTAGAAACATTTATGCATTTTGCATATCTTTATTCTCTCTTGTATAGCTTTAATAAAGCAATTTTAAATCATCTCTTGTTTTTTCTAAACAATAAAATAATAACCATTATGATAGCTATTAACAACTTGTAAAATATCTTATCCTGTCAGGTTTAATCCAGTTTACCAGTATTTCTAATACACTAATACCTGTTTTTTCCTCCCCATAAAAGAGTATTGTCAAGAAGGAAATTTTAAATCATCTCTTGTTTTTTCTAAACAATAAAATAATAACCATTATGATAGCTATTAACAACTTGTAAAATATCTTATCCTGTCAGGTTTAATCCAGTTTACCGGTATTTCTAATACACTAATACCTGTTTTTTCCTCCCCATAAAAGAGTATTGTCAAGAAGGAATGAGATATTTTTTCTTGTAGCTTTATTTTAGACCCTTATTATTTATTTTTATGTAGCTTTATTTCAGACCCTTGTCACAGTCTGTTTATACAGTCAGTGTAAAACTGAGAAAGTGCCCTCCCTCTTATACAGTCAGTGTAAAACTGAGAAAGTACCCCTCCCTGTAGTACTTCAGCACTGTTTACCTGCCCTATGCTGTGAAAATAGAATGTATGTTAGCCTAACACTATGGTTATACATTTATTTTATTAAATTATGAACTTTTGTCTGACTTGATAACTTTTTATAAAGCTTTTGCTGTTTACTACCACTAGTAGGCATTTACATTCTCCTGCACAATTGATTTGAACTGTATATATACTATAGCCCATTTGCTGGCTGTACTTGATACAACTGAGGGTTTTTTTTGTCCTTTTAACATTTACTTGCAAACAGATTATCAGTGACATCTATGCACAATTGTGGCATTTTATGACAATTACTAAATAGTGTTGCCTGTAAACATTTTAATAATTATGGTTTAATAATGATGCTTTAGAAAAACTCAAGCTACTTATCTGGCAATCAGTCTTGTTGTTTATCTTATCTTTCCAGCATTTCCTGTAACTATTCATTCAGTCTAGGAAGGTCTGAGCTCACATTTCATATTCTGTAAACTATAGTTAATTCTTTTAGCATTTTTCCTTTAATATGATTGTGATTTGCATAACTATGCATTTATACAACATAAATAGACATCATTTTACAATTACCTTACATGGATTTCAGTATTTTTTTTTATTTTTTATTTAACTATTTAACTGTCCTGCCATTAATTTTACAAAAACTGTTTGAATAATACCATCTGTGATTTTATTTATTTTTAAAATTCAGAACTTTAACTGTTTGGTGTTACTATATAATTATAAACAAATTGTAAAAAACAAAATAGATATTAGTTTAACCAACACATTTATATTTATATTATTTATATTTGCTGTTGTCTGCCTTATTGTAACAGATGTACTCTAGATGAAAAGAACACACATGCATGTCTGTCTTGTATCTGTATATCTTTATACAAGCATGTCAGTCTTGTGATTTTAAATTTTACTCATCTATTTTTATTTAATTTTATATTATAATACACTAGAACAGTTTTGTTTACCTTTTGACTATGCTAATGAATGGCATTCATATGCTTTACTTTACTGTAGTACTGATAGATGTCTTGCTTTAACTGAATGAAAGTAAAACATTTAAGAATGATTTGTCCAGATATCAGATCCTACCATCCTACCATGTATGTTTAACCATTTTCAAAACATAAACATATTATAAAATATATTTCTTTTGCACAGATTAACTGTGTATGCAGGAAATTTTTAGTCTTTGTCAGTTGAGCTAATTTATTGCCTTTATCCTGCAACTGAAGTTGAATTTCTTGTGATGTTGCATGGTCTTTCTGACATTCTTTAGTAAGCTGTTCTGCTGAATTTGAAACTCCTATGCACTTTTGAAAAGATGTATGTATAACTTGTCTAAGCTTCCTGAACTCATTGTGTCTGTCTTTTAGAAGTTTACTACATTCCTTTGTAATAAAATGTACTAGGGGTTCTATCAGTAACTGATTTGACTCACATGTGGTGACAGGACATAACTGTTCAACATCAGAATGTAATGGAAACACTTTACCCTTAGTTAATTCTTCAGATCTGTCTTTACAGTCTATTTTTTTCGCAATATGATGCAATATTATTTTATGGCATAATACACAAAATGCAGTTTTTGTTGAATCACACAATAAACATTTGTCATATTTCACATGATTTTCTTTGAGATACCAGTCAAATATTGTAATACATTTGCATAATGCCTTACTATCAACCTGCCCTAATAAGGTTTTACATTTACTAATGTGCTGTGTATACCAACATAGCAATTTCCTAAAGTTTGGTTTACTCCTGCATGAATTATAAATAATATCCATACTATCTAGTAATATACAACCTGTCTAGGAATACAGAAACTATATATGAATATACAAACTGTCTTAAGAATATAAAAACTCTCTTAAGAATATACAAACTGTTTTAACATCATCCACACTAAATATGTGACACAGAAAAAAGTCTTACCAGTTAGCAAGAAAACAGGTGATCAGGCTGCTATTGCAGATGGCTGGAAATTTTTCAAAGTCACTTGAGAAGCTGGGAAAGCACAACAGGCAGTGGACTGATGGGCTAGTGGATATCCCCCTTTTCTTTAGTGAAATTATGGCACTGCGAATTTCTTGAACTAGTCTCACTCCGGATTGTAGACGTCTAAAAAACTTTACTACTGCAAGCTGCATAAACTGGAATACTTCTGTTCAGAATTGACACATACGTACAAATGTTAGTTACTGCAATTTAACTGAAGTGACCCTCTGCAGGGCTTACCATCACTCCTCCTGTGTTTGAATGCAGATTGTAGGTTCAAGTGCAGACTAGCTTGCCATTGAAAAATTATATGGTGCTAGTCACTCAGCTGCCTCGCCATTAAAAAAATATTATATGGCTCTTACTTGCTTCTTGCTTCTTGCCTGGATTCGACTCCTGGCTGGCTCGCCATTGAAAAAATATCATATAGCTCTTACTTGCTTCTTGCTTGGTGTGACGGATCTGCAGTGTTCTTAAGACACTCAGTCTTGCTGGCTGGATTCTTGCTAAAATTCAAAGTCTGATTATATTTGCATTCACAGTCTGTTGCATACAGAAACTTGCAGAATATACACTGATGAAAGAATATACTTTGCAGCACTTGTCTTTAAGAGCAGTAACCAATAACTTTTATAATAAATAAAACTGGACAAACGTTGCAGCTTAAAAGTACTGTTCCAACTTTACTTCTCATATAGTACAGATGATGTGAGAGATATAACATTTACCTTGGGACTTGTGTCCCTACCAAACCTCTCTAACAACTGGATTTATACAGCTCTTTATATACAGTTTTTGAACATATTTTGGAGAATTGCTTATCCTGTAGAAACAATACTAAACTTCCTTGTTTAACAATGTCTTGTAAGAGACCAGCTTTTCTGACAGTGTGAATATCCCGTAACAGTGTTCTGATGTCCATGTAGAAAAACATATTTTTGAGGAAACACATTGTCCTGTATTCTATTTGAATCTGTGTATAGAAACATGTGTTCTTATGTCAATGCTGATAAGCATATCCTGTTTTATGAAGAAAAACATATTTTGAGAAAACACATTGTCAGAGATCAACTTTTCTGACAGTGTGAACATCCTGTATTTTATTTGGATCTTTGTATAAAAACATCTGTCATCCTGTTTTTCCATGCAGAATAACATGTCATTGTTCTTAAAAAGCAGATTTTGCATTTTTGTTCTTGCATACATCCTATTTTGAGTCTGTAAGGGAAAAATGTCCATTCAGCAGATTCCTTTTCCAAGCCATGGTCATTTAGTATGACTGCTGATCACATATTACTTAAACTTTGTTTCTGCATTTAAGCAAGCCTTTTCTTTCAGCATATTTACAACATAATTAATTTCAGATTTATATTCATAAAATCTAACAGTGAGGTCACTGTTTCTTTTACTTTTCTCACAGACCTCAGAGGTGTACAAACACGGTTACTATAGCTTGTGTGGGGCAGTGTACTGTTTAAGAGCAACAGAGTAGAATATATTACTGAAATCATTTTTTTTTCACTTTCTTCACAATCACACATCAGGCACATATACAGGCAGCTGCCTTTGGGGGTTAAAGCTGAGAAGGCATGTGGTGTGAATGTATGACAGCAGTCACTTGAAATACATGACTTTGGCAATTTTAATCTCTGCTTTCATCCTAATCTTACACTAGAATAATGTATAGGCAGTGACTCTCTGTTTGTTGGGAAGAGTAGGGAAGTGGGAGGTATTCCTAAATTAAGACCTGTGTATCTGTTAGTTTATTGTGAGTTACTATTTTGTCAGTTTTGAATATTAAGCGATAGGCATAATTTTTTATTCTTTCAAGCAAGACATAAGACTAAAGTTTTTTTCATACAGGCCACCAATGAATTGAAAGGTTGGGAAAATGCTCTAAAATGCACCCAAGAGCAACTATAACGCTATGGTTTCTTAGACCCTGGCTTATTTCAGTTGTTTCCTAAATGGTTATTGCTGTCATAGTCAGGAAAGGTATGTTGAAAGGATGCAAGAAAAACTAAAGCTCAACAACAACACTGAATTGATTTCCTTAATCATAATTTCTGTCCAAGACATCATTGGATGAAAAAGCCATGTTAAAAGAAATACAAACTTTCAAATGCACTTCAGAATACATAGAAAGTTGTGGCTTCTTGAAAAAGCTGAAGAATGAGGTAAAATGTGAGGAAAGGAAGAAAAAAAGCAATGTGTATGGAATGGGAAGCCCAAGAAAGGGAGAAGGACTGGAAGGTGTGTGTGTGTGTGTGTGTGTGTGTGTGTGTGTGTGTGTGTGTGTGTGTGTGTGTGTGTGTGTGTGTGTGTGTGTATGGAATGGGAAGCCCAAGATAGGGAGAAGGACTGGAAGGTGTGTGTGTGTGTGTGTGTGTGTGTGTGTGTGTGTGTGTGTGTGTGTGTGTGTGTGTGTGTGTGTGTGTGTGTAATGAATGGGGAGCCCAAGATACGGAGAAGGACTGGAGGGTGTGTGTGTGTGTGTGTGTGTGTGTGTGTGTGTGTGTGTGTGTATGGAATGGGAAGCCCAAGATAGGGAGAAGGACTGGAAGGTGTGTGTGTGTGTGTGTGTGTGTGTGTGTGTGTGTGTGTGTGTGTGTGTGTGTGTGTGTGTGTGTGTGTGTGTGTGTGTGTATGGAATGGGAAGCCCAAGATAGGGAGAAGGACTGGAAGGTGTGTGTGTGTGTGTGTGTGTGTGTGTGTGTGTGTGTGTGTGTGTGTGTGTGTGTGTGTGTGTGTGTGTGTGTGTGTGTGTGTATGGAATGGGAAGCCCAAGATAGGGAGAAGGACTGGAAGGTGTGTGTGTGTGTGTGTGTGTGTGTGTGTGTGTGTGTGTGTGTATGGAATGGGAAGCCCAAGATAGGGAGAAGGACTGGAAGGTGTGTGTGTGTGTGTGTGTGTGTGTGTGTGTGTGTGTGTGTGTGTGTGTGTGTGTGTGTGTGTCTGTGTGTGTGTGTATTTGTGGAATAGGGAGCCCAAGAAAGAGAGAAGGACTGGAAGGTGTGTGTGTGTGTGTGTGTGTGTGTGTGTGTGTGTGTGTGTGTGTGTGTGTGTGTGTGTGGAATGGGGAGCACAAGATAGAGAGAATGACTGGAAGGTGTCTGTATGTGTGTGTGTGTGTGTGTGTGTGTGTGTGTGTGTGTGTGTGTGTTTTTGTGGGGGCTGAAACAGTTGGCCTAGGGTACTGTTTCACCTAATTCCAGACCTATATATAGAATTGTTGTAATGCATCATTGTTGCAGCTAAGTGCTAGTAACTGTGAATGTCTCATTGTATGATGGCGATGTGCCTACATAGTGTGGTACATAGGCCTGTTGTAATGTAATGGCATTGTAGCTACAAGTAAGTCTCTGCATACTACTCCTAAATGTTTGCAGCATGAACCAAAAGTTTGCTTGGGAGGGGTGGCAGTGACAGAGTGATACTTAGACTAGAAGTGCCTAGGGGAGTCCCCAACTTGACATTTGCTGGGGGCTTCCAAATTGCTAAAACCGGCCCTGGTCATTGGTTTTATTTTTTGTTTCAAAGGAGATAGCTTTATGGTCTGATCTTACCAAAGAGGACTATACACTAGAATGGGTACAGCATTCTTCCATATTAGTAAAGACCACACCCTGTATGTTCACACCCATAGTGGACATTTGGATTATCTGTTCCAGAGCGTTTGCATTGAAAGGTCCAAGAATCTCTGAACCTACAAATTTTGGCTAGTGCATGATCAAAGTTTATAGTAGGGTAGTTAAAATCACCGATGAGTATGATATTGGGTTGAATTGTGAGTGACTCCAGTTAGTTTAAGTATGAGAGATAAAATTCTGAGAGATGCTAGTGACTTTGCCACAGGTCAAATTTTTCTTTGGCCAAGGAATAGTAATTCTCATCCACAAGGAGCCTCTAGATTGAACATTCCAGATAATAATATTGCTTCAGAATCTCCTGTCAATGTGACTTTGAATACTGTCCCTTCAGACTTGTTACCATCAGTACCTATGGCCAGTATCCACAGGACCAATATAATAGCACATAATATCCAACCTTCTTACTCCTCAGCAGTTTCGAACGACCTGAACTGTTCTAATGACACACCCCCGCCCAACCAACAAGCAGCTTCAGCGTTCCTTTTAGCAGGAGCAAAACCTAAGGACTCTGCACCTGCAACGAATACTTTTTTACCATTTCCAGTAAAGCAACAGCTGGGATGGAGAGGTCGTTCTCACAGCAGAGGACCAAGAAAAAGAAAAGGATCCGGAGAAAGATACACCGTAACAAGGAAACAGCGAAACTGAACTCTCTTATATATAATGTTTCTGCATATACTTTATCTGACTCAGATGTTTCCCTCTTAGAAAAAGGTCTTAACTTTATACCCTCTCAAATCAGTTCCCTCAATGAGGTGCTGGTAGACTTAAGATTGTTTTGTCGTAATGTCTCTCTTAAGATCTTGTTTAAGAACAACAGTGCACTTAAAACAAATGAGATAAAGAATTTTTTTAGAGTTAAAAGCAGCTTTATACCTAATATGCCACACAATGTTGAGAGCTTTTTGAGAATGTGTGAAACTGATTTTTATGATTGGTTTGTTCATCATAAGAAGAGATGCTGCTTTTTTAATATGACCAAAGCAGAACAAGATTCCTTACTAACATTAAAGAGAAACACTGACATTATTGTTAAACCAGCAGATAAGGGGGGAGCTGTAGTTATAATGAATTCTTTAGACTATGGTCTCACTATGACTAATCTTTTATCAGAAGATACCGTATATGAGAAGATTAGCAGTACAAAACATCAGAAGATCATTAAAACTGTACACGCTGACCTTTATGATCTTTTGTTAGGGGGGGCAGATCAGTTGTGAACTGTATGAATATTTTTTTATAGAATTTCCAACTACCCCCCTGATTAAAGGCTTACCCAAGATACATAAGGGTCTCAGTCCTATACCAATGAGACCCATTGTTTCCAGTAATAATTGGGTAACCTGTACCATCTCCTCCTTTGTAGAAAGCATTCTCAGACCATTAGTGGACCGCATTCCACATATTCTCAGTGATTCATACCAACTAATAGATTCCCTGAAAGATTTTGAGTTCAGCAGTAAGGAGATACCACTGGTACTAGTGACAATGGATGTTAAAAATCTCTTTACTTGTATCCCCAATGAGCAGGGGCTCCAAGCGATAGACGAGGTATTAGTTACTTTGTCTGATTACAGTAACAACAGGAAAATTCTTATTAATTATCTTCTAGATCTAATACTTAACAACAATGTTTTCCTATATCAGAATCAACTCTATTTGCAAAAATGGGGGGTTGCCATGGGCACCCCCTGTGCAAATAGTTATGCCAATCTTGTGGTATACAATTGGGAACAGGAACATCTATTCAAACATCCAGATTTCAAAAAAATCAGGATCTATAAGAGATTTGTGGATGATGTCCTTTTTGTGTGGGAGGGTACTGAGACAGAATGTATCAAATTTGTTAAAGATCTGGAAACCACTTCCTCTTATTTGAGGTTTACTGTGGAGACATCTTATAATCAGATACATTTTTTAGATCTACAACTACAATTTAGAGATGAAAGGATTGTCACATCTTTATATAGGAAGTCAACTTGGAGAAATACGCTGCTACATTTTAGCAGCATGCGTCCGAGACATACCTTTGAAGGGATAATATCCAGTCAACTGCACAGGATTTTCAGAATATGTAAATATAGTGACACCCTGGATAGGGAACTCAGTACATTACAGGTTTTGTTTAGAGAAAGGGGGTATCCCTCTAAGATGTTCACAGAATGTAAACAAAAAGTTCTCAATAAGTTATTCGTTCCTGGTGATACAGTTGGAGTCAGGAACACTACTGGTTATAGGAAACCTATTACAGCTAAAGAAAGTTTTACTGATAAACTGAGTTATGTCACTAAGTTTACTAGTGACAGTTTTAACTTAAATAAGATTATTGTCAGGAATTGGAACGTTTTAGTTACAGATCCCTTCACTAAAACTATTGTGGGTGAATTCCCCAGGTTCAGCTATAGAACCTCTCAAAGCCTGAAAGAAATTCTCTGTTTAGAACATACATTCCCACATAGTAAATCACATCATGATAAGGCTGGTACTTTTCCCTGTGGTGGCTGCTCTATGTGTCCTTACATATCCAAACGCATTAGCTTTGTACATCCAGAAGGTATTTTTACCTTCATTCCCAGATTTTTCAGTGATTGTAATAGCAGTAATCTGATATATTTGGCCACGTGCAACCATTGTGACGTATTTTACGTCGGATTGACTAAAAGACGGCTTCGTGACAGGGTTTATAACCATTGCTACGACATTAGAAAAGAGAAAGAAACTAATGCCTTAGCCAAACACGTTATAGAAAATAACAACCATAGTTTTGGCTTTAAAGTGTTGGAGATGTTACCTCAGAATCCCAGAGTAGGAGATAATAATAATCAGTTAGCTATCAGGGAGTTGAAATGGATTTTGACCCTAAAAGCACATATATCTCCTGGGATTAACCAGTCCGTATCCGTAAAACCAGTTTTGGATAATAGAAAGAAATATTAATAAAGAAAAAAATTATTTTCTAACCTTAGTTGATTTCATATATATCATCTGCTGTATCAGATTACATTCTTAAACAATAACTTTAGAATATTAAATATTCACACTTATATGAATTTAAATTTAGTTGATTCAGTTAATATAAGAAAATATCATACTTTTATGGATAGCCATGATAATATGGTTCTTTGTTAAGTAATTAATTTACTGCGTTTTATGAACTTCACTGAACCCTTGGATTATGGGAATTTTGAAGCTAATTTTGGTTCAGGAGGAAATTTATTGTTTGTCATATATTAAAACACCATGATCTAGTTATATTTGCAGCAATGATACATATGCCTCGTGATGGTTTAGTGTTAATCAATTACGCCCATTTTATTTTAGAATGGAAAAACCGAGTAAACCAACGTAATTCCTCAAGCTGCTTTATACAGCTGACTTGGAATTTGTCATTCTGAAAGTTTTAGCGAACACCTAAACGTAAGCATGGTCATTGCTTATTTATTGCTTTTTATATATATTTTTTTACATAGTCCAGATACAATAGTGGATGTTATTTGTGGGGTTGTCCATGGAATATTTAAATGTCCCTAGATACCGGAAGTGAAAAGTTAATGATGTCTGATCATACGAAAATCTGTTGGGATCTGGCATTTGTTTTCTTACTTTGATTGCTATACATATGGGCTTCTATATACTGGATTTTTTATTTTTATCGCAGCCCTTCAGCTGCTGATCATATTTTAAAGTATTGCAACGGGTTATTGCAAGTAATTTAGCGCAATATTCCATCAAGCACTTTAGAAGAGCAACCCGATATGTTCTATTACACTATATATAGAATATTTTAAGTTCGGTACTTCTACTTGGTCCTCTTGTACCTGTTTAAATGTGAGCTAGTTGCATAGTCAATAATATACCGATTATTTTTTAAGCTTAAATAATTATAATATATGTTTGGCTTGCATTTGTATTGGAATTTCCGATCCTTCATTTTTCATTGCACATACAAGTATTCCTTCATTCAGAAGGAAAAAGATGTGAAGGACAACTTTAGTATTACTAAGGTCAAGAATCCAGATGACATGCTTATATTTTCAGTCCATTGTTTCCATGGAGCTTGAAATAGCGCCCTCCAAGCCCAATAGAGTTCCCTAGCTATTGAATTTAATCTAAGCTAATCATCGAAGCAGAGATTGCATAGGCTTTAAAGCGGCAACATTTTAGCATATTTTAAAGTTTAGTCAATTCTGAATTTGATGATATGTTATATATTTTGAAACACTAAACATTGATGTGTTAAATATGTGAATGAATAACAACTAGGTTGATACAGTATAGAAAGATTCAGCAGAATCTGATTGGAAGTCTGATATACTGTGAGTTAGTAGTTATATCTTTTATGTTAATTAGGCTCGCAGCGGTTCAGCGCCGCAGTGCCTTTAATGCAATTTAGCCATGTACTATTTATCTATAGCATTGTAATTAAAGATTTTTTAATAGTTTGTTGTTCAAAGAATGTTCAGTTAGATTTTAATTTCTTATATTTGAATATTGGTTATTGCCGATTTAACTATAACAGCAACTAATTTAATTATTGGTTAATTGATGCCTTGTACCTTGATTTTCGCGCCGAAAGGCTATGTATAAAAACAGCTCATCTACTTCATGTTATTTACACCTGAAGAAGCGTAGTATACCTACGTGAAAGCGCTTGTGTTTTTATGGAACAATAAAAGACGTTTTTTTTACTTGGCTTTTCCATGTGGTGACTCCAGTTTAGATTTATTATTGACATTAGTTTAAGTATGTGTTATAGGTTTCTTAGGTCATAGAGGATGGCCTACACTTGCAGTGATTTGATATGAGACTACCAATGGTTATTTGGAGGTGGAGAAGCTCAAGTGTATAATCATGTTTGACCAGTCTTGAGGTATGTTTGCTTTTGATGTAAATCAAGACACCTCCACCTTTAGTCCCAGTGTGTGTGAGGGACTGGAGAATGTGTGTGTGTGAGTTTGCTTTTGTTTCCTGTTTGTGCGATCTCGGAGTTAGTATATATAAGTAGGGGGGTGTGGGGGGCACAGTCCCCCACATGGGGGGTGCAGGGAGGCTTGCCCCCCTGCTTATGTGTGTATGAGTTGTGTATGTGTGTAGTTTTGTTTGTTTATGTTGTGATGTGGGTGTTGTTATGTATGTATGGTGTAGTGTGTGCGGTTTGTTCGGTGTTTTGAATTTCGCAGTTTTGTTGTTTCAGTCTTTTGTGGATTCGGTTTCATGGTCTCGAGATACTGAAATTCGATATTTCAGTATTTCAAGATTATGAAGTGAATCCCTCTCTTCATATAGTCCATGAAGGTATATCTGAGTTCATTTACACCCACATAGACTGTGACTAGTACTTGCGATCCAATGACTTGAGTGCATGGTGGATCCTGTCCCCTGATAAGCAAGTGACTGTGACATTCTCCTTACTAAGCCATGTGAGTGGGACATCTGTGTGTCTCACAATGGAGTCTCCTATGACCACAATATTGAGTTCTGTGGTGGCTTACTTTATAGGCTTAGAAGCTGAGGTTCTGTGAGATGTCGGTGTTGTTTTCATGGTGTGCTTTTGTGGCTGCTGAAGGTATTTCTTGTGGATGCAATGTCTGGGAGGTCAGCATATGTGGGATTATTTGTCTGATGTTCACTGTATGTGGTGGATGTAATGTGTACATTATTGACAACCTGATTGGTACTGTGAGTGCTTGTATGTGAGAGTCATGTCTCCAGTGACACTGTGTAGTTACATCTCTCACATATCTTATCAGTATGTTTAGGAATTAGCTGGTTGTCAGTAAACATGAGGAAACTGCTACACTGCCTTAGGATGCCCACGTGCACTAAGCTGGCTGCTGAAATAGCAGAAGAGTTCATATCCATGGGTACAGGCACCTTTTTATTTGATCAGAAGGTTGCTGAAGGAGTATAGAGTAAAAACAGCAGTATCTAATGCAAAACGTGAGGGGCAATCCTTGTCACTGCGCAAGCTAGTTTCGCTTTGTGCAGCTGGGGACTGGGGAAGTTTCAGAGGTAGTTTTATAGAGCAAATGTCAACTCTAAGTGACTGCACCTGTACAGGGCCCTGCTAAAACCCGCTGTGTGATGAGCAGCATTACACAAAACAGGTCAAGTTTATACAGGCCTGAACATACAAAATAGCCTTGTGGCCAGTCAGAGGGTCACTCTAAAACTTTGATTTCCAGGTCAGAACAGACCAGAATGCCCCACCACCACTACCACTACCACTAGAGCACAGTCCTGAGTCAACTTAATGTAAAACCACAAAGGCAAAGCTCAAGTGTAAGGAACCAAGCTACAAAAAACTGACTAAACCAGGAAACACTCTAATAAAAATTAATCAACAGTGCGGGAAGAGTGAGGTCAGCAAAATGCAAGGGCTCTTTACAATGATAAAGTGCAACAAAATATAACAAATATGGAAATATAGCAGGAGCATAGTCACCATTAAGTTTTACAAGTGCAAAAATTATCAGAAGTACTTATTTTGTGCTTGGATTGCACTGGATTATATGTACTTGACAGAAGCCACTTGAAATATGACTATGACCATTTGTGCCATGACTTTCATTCAAATCTAACACCAAAGGGATGCACAGAAATTGACACTTTCTTTCGGGGGAGAAGGATAGGGAGATAAGCACTATTCCCAGATATAATTTTTGTATCCTCACAATCATTTGTCTTCTCATTTTATAGAGAACTGCTGTTTTGTCAGACACAACTTATTTTTTTCCTTGAAAGACAAAATAACACTGGATTTCTTTTCTTACTCATGTTTTTGTTCAGGCCATCACTGGAGCAAAAGGTTGGATTAAAGCTCTAAAGTGCACCTCAAAGCATTTAGAACCCCATGGTGTCTGGGTGCCTAGTGATCCAGAATTCCTGTCTTAATTTAATTAGTTATTCCACTGTTAAAGAATGGGCAAACTGTACATTGTACTTTGATTGGAGAAAAATGCTCTCCAGCAGGGTAATGCCCACTAAAATCTATTTCTCTGTTTCACGGCAGTATATTAAGCTACTGTGAAGTTCAAGCAGTCAAAAAGCAAATGTCTGCCATTTTTTAAAATTTACTAAACAGCACTTTGCATTTAGTGAATGTAAAATAAAAGTAAATAAATAAGGCAAAGTGAGTGTGTGTGTGTGTGTGTGTGTGTGTGTGTGTGTGTGTGTCTGTGCATGTATGCATGTGTGTGCGCATGAGAGACGGAGAGAGAAAAGAGCGTAAGCATGAGAGAACGGGACAGAAACTACACTGACTGTAGCAAGCATCCCATCAGCGTAGCTCTGTTAGACAATAAGAAGTTTGAAACTCTTAAGTCTGTTGTTATTGACTGACACAGTGCAGCACTATACAGCAAAATCAGTGACAGTAAAGAGGCATGGGGCGACTTGTAATGCCTTACATTCTATTATTCATTTTTTCATTATTTGCTCACAACACGACATCTGTGTTATATTCTTTCAACAAAGTAACTGTAACTGCTTGGTGAGTGTGTGTGTGTGTGTGTGTGTGTGTGTGTGTGTGTGTGTGTGTGTGTGTGTGTGTGTGTGTGTGTGTGTGTGTACATAAATACATATTCATATTACTTACACAACATTAGATGCAAGATCTATTTTACTTCAAAAATATAAAAAAAGAATATAGTTATAAAAAATACAAATCTATTTAACAGATAGCACCATTCTCTCTGCCCAATAATGTCCTCTAGGGAGTATGTTATTGGGGAAAATAATACCCTTCCATTATACAGGCCGTCCGCCACAGTACATTATTTCCCCATCAACACACATCCTGTTGGGAAAAATTCCTGTTGGGTTCACTCCTGGCCATTAGGAGGAGTTCAAAGGATACTGGAAAAAGGAAAGTTGTATTGTAAGCTTGAATTTCGTTCTTAGTCATGATTTTTGTTCATGTCATGTTTGGAAGAAAATGGTTGTTAATATTACTCTAGAAAGTATGTCAGAGTATCTAGAAACCCCATGACGTCTGGTGGCTCCCAGAACCCCTGACTTAATTCAGCTAATTCCTCTACAGTTAATCCGTGGTGGTGCAGCGTTAGCATTGTTGCCTCACAGCAAGAGGTTCTCCCTTTCGATTCTCGGCTGGAGTGTGGGGAGTGCCTTCTGTGTGGAGTCTGCATGTCCTCCCCGCAGGTCGAGTGATGTTCCGAAAGACATGCGTGAATGGGCGTGCTTTCGTTGAAGGTTGGGCGTCGAGCTGGCAACTTGGCACCGTAAAAATCTACTGCCAATCATTAGCAGACTGGAGTTCCGCTGTGGCGACCCCTAACCTGGAAAAGCCGAAAGACGAACAACAGCAACCTCTACAGTTATTACAGTGCAATCTTGGACAACTAGAGTGTGTTTGAAGGATGGAAGGAAAAATATGATCAGTTAGACAAAATTTGAGGAAAGGTTGAATGAGTAGTCTGGATGGTGTGTGGATGCCAGGATGTGGAAATAAGGAAGTCACCAGAGAATGTGGGTGGGAGGAGCAGATGGCAACAGGGGGAGGGCCATAGAGCATTTCACTTAGGACACCATTTTACCTAAGGCCATCCTTGCCTTGATAGGCAGAGACATTGGGATTATTAATGTATACAAATAAAGTATAAGGGTGAAGCAAATCATTGCAGAAATTCTTCTGGATTTTTTTGTACATTTTGGCAAATACTCCTTTTGGAGTAATGCACTTTGTGCATTTCAGAGAGGTTAGTTTTGCCTCCATTACATGGGATTAAAAGCTTATCTAATACATGGTAAAATGGGTGTGCTGAGTAGGCTAAACAGTCCTTTCATCTACTATGACTATTCTTGTTTATCTGTATACACACATGCACTTATTCAGACATAAACGTGTGCGTAAGAACACATATACTTGCATTTGCATGCACATCTATAGAATCATAAGCACATGCATACTTTAACATAGATATCTATGAAAGCATGTACACATTTAAATATACAGTAAGACATGCCTTCGCATATATGATACTGGCCTGTCTGGTAGAAGCATACACATCAGAAGTGCGTGTTATACTGTTAGCTATGGAGACAATTGCTTCTTAGAATGGAAAAATAAACTTACGTAGCACAACCAGCTTTGTTCCTTTTCCTTTTACGTCATTATATATTGTCCCAATTTTACAGTAATATGTCCCGGAATCCTCTGCAGTAAGGTTGGTGAACAGAATGGATGCATCACTGCTGTTTATGAGTGCCTCAGCGTCGAGGATAACTCTGTCTTTGTACAAAGATTCTGGGTAGATTAGAATGTGGTTTGGTGGCACTCCTCTATGCCACTCCACGGACACCTTGTAAATCGTCTTATTTGTAGTAAATTTGCAGTTCAGCCAAGCAGAATGCCCTTCCGGTACTTGAACTTTAGGGATCTGAAACACTTCAGTGATGAATGAGTTGCATTCTAAAATAAAGTTGCATTTATCTTAATTAGGCAGTTAAAAATTAATGGCATTTATTGATTTACTGTTTAATGATTAATTAAAAATAAACAATTCACTATGTTTCCCTCCATGGATTGAACCCCTGCATTAATTAATTGTTTGTACACCAGCATTCATTTTGGTCCTTTACAACAAGAGCAAATACAACTTCCACCCTTCCTGTTATTTCTTTTTTCACATTCATTTCACACTGTATGCCCATGTCATTCTGCAAGAGTGTTTGTTAACAAGTAACCCTTTTGTAATTTGAGAAATTAAATGTGCTTAAAAATATGCTGGGATTGAAACTCTGCCCTACTACTTTGCTGGATAGCGTGGAAAAGTATTCTAAGGCAAGGGTTAAATTTCAGGTAACTTGCATAGCATTCATTTTAGCTTAACATTTGTTATTTGAACCAAGCTCACATAATTTAGTGTGTTACAGTTTAACTGATATTGTTGGCAACTGGTAGCTGATACTTTTGAGTTATTGTTGTTTTTTTTAGTACTCTTATCCCCTCCCCTTTCAGGTTACCTCTTACAGAGGTTCCTGTCAGATGAACGAAGACACATTATGTCGAATGCATCTTCGTCGAACTGTAAATGTCGAAAACGCAAAATGACGAAGTGACTTTTAAGTGAATTATTTCCCTGGGAAAGAAGTCGCTTGGCCGCTTCCGTCACTTTGCCGTTTTCGGCACTGTAGTGCGATCTCAGAGTTGGTATATTTAAGTAGAGCCCCCCCACATAAAATAGTGTTTAGTGTTTTTTTTTTTTTTTTTTTTTTTTTTTTTTGGGAACAGCAAATTTGTTCCCTGGGAAAAAAATTGCTGTTCTGGCTGTTCGCTCTTTTTTGTTTTCATTCTTTTGTGGTCGATATAACAGCATTCGATCCTTTGATCGTTCATTGTTATAACATAGACCCTCTTACAGTAGATCTTAACTTTAAAATAAAGTATCAGTAGAATACATTTCATTCTTGTATTACTGTCTGGCAGGGGTGGCTTGTCATACTGGCTGCTGGAGTGCACTCATCCTCCACTTGAAAATGGAAATAAAATTGTAGTTGAAGCCCTCCTGTTGGTTCAGGCTGCCTCTGGTGACTGTGACACCCTGAGGCGGGGAGAAGGAAGTGGATGTGGGTAACATGCGAGAAGAAGCATGAGGAGAATGTGTGTGTGTGTGTGTGTGTGTGTGTGTGTGTGTGTGTGTGTGTGTGTGTGTGTGTGTGATTGAGCACTTCCAAGTTTAGGTTAAAAAAATATATGACTTGTTCTTACTAAATGTAGTTAAAGTCAAATGCTTTAAAATCACCTTTCTCTGGCTGACTGAGGTTGCCTGAAGTTTATGTTACGTTACACCTTACTTCATTAAACTGATCCACAGTGGGATCTTGGCACTGCATGTTTTTTTTTTCCTGTCATAATTCATACTGGTGTCAATATCTTGTAGTGTACCTCCCTGGACTATATGAAGGGAGACATGATAGAGCTCTCAGACTGTGTGTCCAAGGTAGGTATGAGCCTAGGATTGAGTAGTATTCTACCTTCCCAAGGATGATGCCATGATATGAGCAAAAAATAATTGACTTCAATACCTCGCTTAGTTTTTGGTGTCATCCAAAGGGGGTCTAATTTTTGTGAGCCTGGGAGGATATGATTGACAGACCATGCTGCTTCACCAGGGATTGCCTGCATCTGTCCCTTGTCATGTTGTGATTGTTGTCCACCCCTATAGCACCTTTTTAAGGCAATGCCAACCTGATAAACCTATCAACATAATGAAACACACAAAGGAAAATATGAAGGTGTTACTGATCAATGCAAGGAGTCTAAACAAAAAAAAAAAAACACTCCCTACAAACCCTTCTCATCCTGGAGGGCACTGACATTTGTGCAGTGACTGAGACATGACTTAAAATAGTGGAAAGCACCCCTGTTGTGTAGGGCTATAATGCCTTCCATGCCTTTAGACCACCTACTGCACAGGAGAGGAAAAAGGTGGATGTGTCTCAATCTCCATCCTGAAGAGATGCACATCAAGGCCGATAAAGCAACATGATGCAGTAGAGCTTCTTCATGTCCAATTAACCATCAGAAAGGTCTTGTACCATATATTAGTACTCCCTCTATGACACAAGAAAGCCACAATGCCTATCTACAGGAACTAGAAACATTCAATATTAAAACCAATACCATTTTCATAGGTGATCTAAACTATTCATCAACTGACTGGGAAATCTACACCACCACTGGTGAACAAGCACAGAGATTCCTGGACTTTGTCAATACAACTGCCCTAGAACAATTAGTCAGAGTACCCATTGGGGGAATAACATCTTGGATCTTGTCTTTACTAATATCGGAGCATCTTGCCCTGTCCCTTGCATATCTTCAGCACTTGTTAGGTCTGACCTTTGAAATAAAATTGAAATCAGAGATCCCTTGCACCCAAGGTCCCTTTAGAAATTTCTTTAATGCAACATACTCCTAACTGATACATTGGCAAACTTCAGATCCCCCCAAACCCCGTTAACTCAACTGAATATGCAGAAACAAACACTATACTAGCATGTTAACAGCTGCATAGATGCAGCTGTACCCATAGGAACAAGTGCAGGGCAAACTCCAGAAACAAACCCTCCCAGTGAAACTATAATACCAACCACTTCTGTAATAAAAGGAATATAATTTTGACCAAAAGTAAGAAAAATAATTCCCAGAATGTTAGAACCCTTGTTACTGAAATAAACAAACAACTCAGGAGCTTAATAAAATCCACCAAAGACAAGTTTGAGGCTAAAATGGCTACCAAAGCCAAAGACAATCAAAAGGCTTTTTTTAGGTATGTTCATAATCAAAAAAGCTCAACACAGCAATGTGCTGAGTTGACTGTGAATGTTACCTACACTGATGCTGAAGATATAGTGAGCCCGGGTCTATATCAAAACTTCGAAGATGTAAAATGTTGAAAGTTAAAACATCGAACCCACAACATCGAATGATGAAAATAACGAAGTCCCGGAACATCGAAATCTTACCTAGGGCAAGATTTCGGTGGGCCGTTCCATGGCTTCTCTATTTCCTCCACTGTGGTGCGAGAGTTATGGACCTTAGGGTTAGGGTGTGGGTTAAAGTAAGTGGATAGTTAGTAATGTATGTATGGTGTAGTGTACAGTTAGGTTTTGTTAACTGTATGTGTGTGTATTAATTAGTTTGTGTATAGTTTCATAGGGTATGTGTGCGATAGTTACAGACCTTAGGGTTAGGGTGCGGGTTAAGGTAAGTGGATAGTTAGTAATGTATGCATGGTTTAGTGTGGGGTTGGGTTTTGTTAACTGTATGTGTGTGGTTTATTTATTTTGGTGTGCTTGTGTTGTGTGTATGTTTCTTAGAACAGCAATTTTTTCCCTGGGAAAAAAATTGCCATTCTGAGCATTCAGTGTTATCAATATTCGAAATTCCAAGTTCGAACATATGGTGTTGGATATTTTGGAATTTTGAATATATGATATAGACCCGTGAGCCCTGCCTGATAAATTTAGCTCTAACTTTACACCTCTGTCATCTTTGTCTGTCCCTTAAGATACACCTGAAACTGTCTTGACTCCAGGTATTACACACGTCTAAGTCCTAAAAGTTCTATTGAAGCTAAAAATACTGCATTGATTGGTCCTGACAGACAACACCCCCAGATGGATCTTAAGTAGCCTGAAGCACAATTTAGCCACACCCCTAACAACATTGCTCAATCTCTGCCTCCGTACAGGCTTTGTACCAAGTGAATGGAGAACAGCCACAGGTTATTCCCCTGCATAAGGGAGGACCTTCCACAGATCCATATGTCTGACCAGCCTCATATGCAAAGCCATAGAAAGACTTATCATTTAATCAATCAGTCAGGACATAAGGAATTTCCAAACACTGGTCCCATTTCAGTTTGACTTCATCAAGGGCATGTCATGCTTACTCAACCTGTTTTTTTTTTTGTTGTTGAAAAGGTCACCAAAGCAATGGATGAAAGCAAAACAGTACACACACTGCATACCTTGATCTGGACAAAGCTTTTGACACAATTCTCCACTGAGGCATAGTAGAAAAGCTAAATAAACTGGGAATAAACCCCTGCATTACCCACTGGATTGGCAGCTGGCTCACAGGTAGGAAACAGGAAATCAAAATACAGGGAAGGTTACCTCCATAAACAGATCAGTCACCAGTGGAGTCCCCCAGGGTTCTGTGCTGGGACCTCTCCTGTTTGGCATCTACTTTTCTGCAGTAAAAGCAAATACCAAAGGGCTCTGGCCTATTAAGTTTTCAGATGACTGCAAGCTAGGAACAGTCATTGAATCCCCAACTGATTTAACCTTACTACAGGAAGGACTGCCCCTGATTAAAACTGGTGCCAAAATCATGGACTGAAACTAAATGCCAAAAAATGCATTATTGTATTGTTTGGGAAGTCATTTATTCCAGAGGGCTACCATATTAACAATATGTTCCTACAAGCTGTCCCAGTTGTTTGGGATTTGGGAACTTATGTGGACAGTGACCTAACTTTTGACCAACATGTGCCCATTGTTGTAAGAAAGTTCTTCCATATTGGATAGCTTATAAGCAAAGGGATGGTATCTAGATAGGGGGATGTCATTGTCCCACTTTACTCAGCCCTCATTAGGCCAGTCACTGAATATAATGCCCCCTTTGGCATGTATCTGTCCAGACACATGCAACAGCTAGAATGCCCACAGAGATACCTTGCTACAAGGATATAAGGCCAAAACGATATGTCTTACATGGACCAACTCAAAGCCCTGTCACTATACTCAGTATCCTACAGACTGCTAAGAGGTGACCTGCGTCGGGCATGCAAGGCATCCTCTGACCCAATACTGATGGATTTACTACACTTCAGCAAGTGAAATGGCATTGGAAATACTCAGGCAAGGGATCTAAACCTCTTCTGCAACATCAGCAAATTGGCTTGTAGGGACAGGTATATCTTACAGAGGATAGAGCTGTTCTAGAACAGACTCCTCAGTCACATAAAACAAAGTTCATCCCTGTCCATATTCAAGCTTACCTTGGATCTATAGATGGGAAACAGAAGATTTACCTCAGGACTGACCCCTGTACTACTAATGGACAGAGGCAGCTCCTAAATGCTTTATCCCATGCATGTGTCCCCTAAAATTATCAATGGTATGATCTCAGTTATTCCCATGAGGGGTAATATATAATTATCAAGCATGGGATGAGTAAGTCTAATTCCTAACCAAATGGGCTAGGTTAATTTGAGCCCAAAAAGGGAAACTGTCTAGTCTTAAAATGGATCTCAAGGGCAAATAGCCTAGTACTTACCTATGAACCTATAAGAGAAACAGTATAAAACTCAGCTAGTGTACTTAAATGGCAATATATAGTCATATAATGCTTCTGAAGTATAGGAGACAGAATCTATTATTAGATGACCTACTGGCAGTGATGAGCAACTGTCAGCAATCCCTGCATGTACTATGATGCCCCACAGCGTGATAGCAAGCATGGCCATGTTTTAATGTGGAAATTACAGTTTTGATACGTAAGATAAAGGAAATAGGTCAGCTCAATATGTTGGGGAAAATTAATGGAATATTTCACTGGAGAAGTAAGCAGAGTGACAAGAATATTTTATTTTCAAACAAGAAATTGAAAGGTTTGTAAAAAAATGCATGCTACAGAAATAAGAAAGGTACTTTCCTCATCGCTCATACTGTAAAGATATTAAGAACATATATATATATATATATATATATATATATATATATATATATATATATATATATATAATTTGTCATCCTGTCAGTAAGAGAATAATAGGTTCATAGGTAAGTACAAGGCTATCTGCCCGAAGGCATCTATAAGCCTAGTCAGAATATGTTGGCTTTTGGCGCCCCCTCCCTGTGCCTTGGTCCAGCAGAGCCATTAGTTCACTGTGCCTCTGTCCAGCAGAGCCACTGCAGTGATCCCCGGGGTAAATTTCCTGTTTCCCATCCACTCGTCAAGGTTTCTCTTGAAGAGTGTGCATTTGTAAAGCATGTGCAAATTATGATAGTGAAAGCCTTGCTTAGCTTGCCCCGAGTCGGCACACTGTAGCAGAAAACTGAAACTGAGAATAGGAGAATGTTTGGGATGTAATGAAAATGCTATATTCTATAAACATGCAAAACAGAGGTCAGCAATGTGAGTTTAAAGTTTCCAGTTCCAGATCTGCTCAGAACGCATGTAAGAAAGGGATACATGGTAGGAGAGCTTGAATCCAGAGAGTTTCTTTAATTGAATAACTGAGCTAAATGCCTGGCATTAATACATTAATATCCTTAAATCCCATTTTGCACAACAGAGCTTTTAGAAGGTAATTCTCTTTTTAACTGATGAAAATTGTTTACGTTTATAACCAGTATGGGTATCTATGTCGTTTTAAAAGCTAATTTTAGTAGACACATACTTTTATGTATTGTTACTATGATGCTGAAAGAAACATACTGGATGCTTTATACTTTTGTGTTTGTTGTCCTTCATCTGGCTTGTTGTTAGATCTTTGCAGCAACTCATAAAAGCTCCAGTCATTACACAATAGCTAGTCTAAGTGAAACAGATGCCATCTCAAGTGAGCTAAGGCATCCTAACTCCTCACACAGAATAAAACAAGCCAGGCAACTGTTTATCATGTCTATTCGCAACACTTCGTAACAATGAGCTACTGGAATAAAAAGATGGATGTCTCTTTCCTGCCTGTCCGACAGCAATCGGTCCTCCTGATTCCCCAAGAAACACTCATTGGATGTTAAGAAATCAAAACCAATCAGTGCAGACTTCAAACTTTTTACAGCTGTTTTGAGTCAAGGTACATTTAGCTACAGAAATATATTTTGTGTAATTTTGTCACTCTCTCTCTTTTTTTTTTTTTAATTAGTTGTTAAATGGTGGTTTATAATTATTGGAAGACATATAAGCTCTTAACTATCCCTGACTTTTTGGTCAGTTTTTTTTTTCTATTGTAAATGTGTGGTCTTGCAAATCAGTGAGGATTGCAGGATACCTCTTAATAGTCTAGAATTTTGCAGAATGTCCAGATTTTTGTGCCTCATATTGTTAGTCTGTTACACAAAATCTGTATTTTTCTGGTAAGCCCTAGAGAGTGTAACTGATCTGATGGCTGTGTATGTGTGTATGTATATGCATATATATATATATATATATATATATATATATATATATATATATATATATATATATATATATATATATATATATATATATATATATATATATATATATATATATATATATATATATATATATATATATATATACACACACACACACACACACACACACACACACACACACACACACACATATATATATATGTATCCATGTATGCTTGGAGGCACAGATGCTGTCAGTTGTCTGCAGCAGATGGGTATATGTGTGTGTGTGTGTGTGTGTGTGTGTGTGTGTGTGTGTAGATTTTCTCAACTGTGCCTGAGTTTGTAGAATATCTTTGAGGTTTTGTGTTATATTTTGGTCTGTTTCTCATTGAATAGTGATGACTGACATTTGTGTTTCATATTTAGTGGCCTTCAAAAAAAAGCATGATAATACAAAGTTTGTTATTCTAGCAATTTTTTAAGTATACCAAGGCAATAGCTGTCTCTAATTTTGGAACTTTGTATATGATTATTTTTAGCTTTATCCTTGATTTTTGACGCAAGAAGCTGAGAAGTATGGGGTGGTTACACATTATTTTGGCAGGAGTGAGCTGAGAAGATACATTCCTGTTTGGCAGTTTTTATGCATTTATTCATTCATTAGATGCAGCCAAATAAGTGAGGTATGCATTCATGATAACACAGGTGGCTATAATCGGTGGTTAAGTCTTTGTTTATGTGAGTATGTATGATTATGTGTAGAGTATTGAAATAAATTACTCTTGAAATTGTTTTTATTTCATTACATTCTGGTATCCAATGTGATATAGTCAATGAAGTTAGCTTTAATTGCTGGGTAAAGGATTTGTCTGTGAATGAAAGTGATTGACACTGTTGTCATTTATTCAGCTTAAACAGTTATTACCATAGCTTTGCAGATCTAGCATGCATGAACCTGTTTGTGTGAAGTCAGCTAGTGGCTATTTTCTGACAATCAGATATCTGTGGTGTGCACGTTCAATAAACTGTCTATAATTGATGAGTATGGGGATTGTCCATGATGTGTGGGAAAGGGGTTGCAGTGTATCTAATACTAGAAAGTTGATCATAATTTTTTTCAATTTATATCACAGTCAAACATCAGCATTGTGCTCAATAAGTGACTGCCTGTGAAGGTCTGGGCAGGATATGTGTGCTAACAGCTGATCATTGGCAGACTGCTGCTTTGAGTAGCATTGCCATTTAACAGAGCTTGGTTCTCTGGTTGATTTTTAGCGGTGATTCCCTCTGTGTAGGGTTTGCAGCCTTCATGTCTGTGTGTGGCTTTATCCATGTGCATTAGTTTCTTCTCCCAAACCCTCAGCGCTATAACATATATCTCCAGACATGTGTACTTTTACTTTCATCCCAAGTCTATTACCAAAAGGTTACACAGAATGCAACCATCTCTATTTGGAGGGGCTGAAAGGTAAGCAGTATTCCCAGACACAATTTATATAATCCCTGCATTTGTCTTCTCGGTTTATTGGGGAACTACTGTTTTGTTTCAACATTAATCTTTAGATACAACATATTTTTCCATGAAATAAAACATATACAACTGCATTTTCCCCTTACTCATGATTGTTTGTTCAAGGCATTATTAAATCATAAAGTTGCAAAAACCTCTAAGAAGCACCTCAGAGCCTCTAGAACCCTATGACATCCAGGTGTCTAGCGGCCTCCAGAACAAATTGCCTCATGTTCAGTCCTGGAACCTCAGGGTTCAGTCCTGGGTCCTCTCTTGTTTGGCATCTACTTCTCTGAAGTACAGGCCAACACTAAGGGACTCTGGCTAACAAAGTTTGTAGATGACTGCAAATTGGGAGCCATTACTGAATCCCCAAATGATGTTGATACTCTACAAAACGGCCTTACAGAAACAGATGCTTTTTGTCAGAGCCATGGGCTCAAGCTCAATGCCAAGAAATGTATAGTTATCCCCTTTGGGAAAAAACATATACCCGTGAATTACCACATAGGTGGCAGTACACTAAACACCGAAAGTGTGATAAGAGACTTAGGGACACAGGTGGACAGTGGTCTCACCTTCAATAACCACATTGCCACAGCAGTCAGGAAATCCTTCTGTGTGGCACACCTCATCACTAAGGGCTTTTCAGTGAGAAAAAAAGGAGGTCATTGTCCCACTGTACTCATCCCTCATTAGATCCATTATAGAATACAATGCCCCATTTGGTATGTACCTCTCAAGACATCTGCAACAACTGGAAAGGCCGCATAAATACCTCACTAAAAGAATCACAGGCCTAAACCAGATGCCCTATGCTGACCGCCTTAAAAAACTCCAGCTATACTCTGTCGCATATCGTCTACTCCGAGGCAATCTCTGCTTAACATACAAGGCCATGTCAAACCCAGAGCTGTTGGACATGCTACACTTAAAGAAATACCAATCCCTCAGAGACACACACTCCAGGGATCTAAACCTTGTCATCACAATAAACAAAACATGCTGGAGGGTTAGGTTCCTGACCCAGAGACTCCCCAGACTCTGGAATAGACTGTCCATACATGTCAAGCAGAGCACCTCTTTGGCCCTCTTCAAAAGGAACCTTGATGATTGGATGGGAGAAAGGAAATTCATCCCAGGGATCACGTCAGTCACCCTGCTAGACAGGGGTCCACGGAAGTAAATAGTGTGGGAAGAAATAGCCAGGGAATTGTTATGGCTTGGCTTGTATAGGCCCTAGGGCTGATAGCCTAGTACCAACCTATGAACCTCTGAACCTATGAACCAGTTAATTCTCAAACAAACTGATATGGTATGTGAGAGATGTAGTTACACAATGTCACTGGAGGTAAAGCTCTCACATAGAAGCACTCCTAACGTTAATAAGGTTGTCAGTAGTCCAGCTATGCCGAGGCATTTAAATATAACTTTCCTAAACCCCAAAGACCTCCTAGATGAAGTACACATAACAAATACCTTCAGCATCCCTGAATGCACTCTTTCAAAATGAAACCCACATCAACACATACAACCACATCTCATGGAGCCTGTACTTCTAGGCCCATAAGGCAAGCCACTACACAATCCAACATTCTGGTCATTGGAGATTCCACTGCATATCCATGAAACAAGCAGCACCAGTATTACCTGTTCTAAAGACTTAAACCTTGCCTGTGATATAAATAGGATCTGCTGGAGAGAGGTATGTATCCCAGAGAATACCTTGTCTATGGAGCAGGTTCCCCATCCATGTGAAGCAGAGTTCCTCCCTAACCCAATTCAAGTTCAGCTTGGAATATTGGATGGTAAACTGGAAATTCATCCCTGGTTTGAAATCTATGTCTCCAATGGACACTGGTAACCTGTGAATGGTTTATCTCCCAGGCCCATGCTTACACTTCTCAAGGGTATCAGAACTTGTCAGAGATTTGGGATGCATGGCTAGACTTATAAAGGCCCTTGTGGTCATTAGCTTAGTAAACACCCACAAACCATTGTGAAACTCCTAATCTTAGTAAGGAGAAAGTCATGAACAGCTGCTTGTCAGGGGACAGGATCTGCTACATTATGCACACACTCAGGCCATTGGACAACACGTACCACAATAACTCAGTCATAGTCCATTTGGGTGTAAATGCCCTCAGAGTACCTCCCTGGTCTATATGAAGAGAGATATCAGAAAGCCCTCAGAGTACGTCAACAGACCACACTGCTTTGCCAAGGATGGTCTGTACTTCTCCCCTCTAGGCTTTTGAATATTAGCCAAAACATTGTCCAGTGCATTTTTTATGCAATGCCAAACTGAAAGTACTTATGACATAGCAAATCAAAACCAAGAAAACAAATGGTGTTACTGCTTAATGCTAGGAGTCTAAACAAAAAAAGTTAATCTCTGCAAGCTGTCCTCTTTCTAGACAATGCTGATGTCTGTGCAGTCACTGAGACATGGTTTAAAGCCATGGAGAGCACACTGGCAGTGCATGGCTATAATGCATTCCACACATTTAGACCATCTACTACACAGACAGGGAATAAAGGTGGAGGTGTCTAGATTAATATCAAAAATAAATATACCTCAAGGCTGGTCAAACAGGACAATGCACTTGAGCTTCTCCACATTAAAATCACCACAGGCAAAATCCAATACCACTTCCTTGCAAGCTTTAGGTCCTTTTCAATGACCAAGGAAGCCCATGTCACACTCACAAATATTCCACACACAACACCAAACACATCACACACAGCAGACAACACAACAGTGTCTCACAAACACAGCCATAAGGCAAAACAATAAACCATCACAGCCCACAAGACATGACAATAAACCAAACACACTATTCATTGGTGACTCAATTGTAAGATACACCAATGTCCCTCTCACCAGGCTAGACAAGGAAAAGGTCACGGTCAGTTGTCTGTCTGGTGCCAGAATCCACCACATCACACACACACTTAAGTCTCTCCACAGCAAGTACAAGTGTGACTCTGTCATTGAACATGTTAGTGTAAATGACTTGAGATGTACCTCCCTGGACTATATGAAGAGAGACATGATTGAACTCTCAGAGTATGTGCTCCAGGCAAGTATGACCCTAGCCCTAAGCAGCATCCTACCTTCACCAAGAATGATACCATAATACCAACAAAAAATAACTGACTTCAACAATTGGTTTAGTTTCTGGTGTCATTCTAAGGGGATCCAGTATCTGTCTGCCTGGGATGACATTGTCAACAGGCCTCAGTGCTTTGTCAGAGATAACCTTCACCTGTCACCACTGGGTTTCCGGATCCTGGCCAAGCCTCTTGCCTCCCTCATTGTGCCTTTTTTAGGCAATGTCCCAAAGACAAACCTTCCAACATAAAAGAACTGTCAAAAAAACAAATTGAAGGTCATGCTGCTTAACGCTAGGAGCCTTAAGCTGAAAATGTACTCACTAGAGGCCCTCCTTGCACTGGAGGGTGATGATGTCTGTGTAGTCATGGAAACTTGGTTCAAAACTGTGGAGAGCACTCCTACCTTACCAGGCTATACCTCATTCCACACATTCTGACCCCAAAATGAGATCAGGAAGACTAAGTGTGGTGGAGTCTCTGTCTTCATTAAGACCCGGCACACCTCCAGACTGGTTATCCAACATGATGCACACTGGAACTACTCCAGGTACAACTGACAGTTGGCAAGACACCCATCCAAGTTATAGCTAGCTATAGACCACCCCTTCATGACTCTAGACACCCACTCATCTTACCTGGATCTACTTGACTCCATCAAGGTATCCCCTAACAACCGTATCCTTGGTGACTTCAACTACCCCTCCATAGAATGGGTAAACTATTCTTGCACTAATGCACTCTTTCAACAGTTCCTTGACCTCATCAATTCTAATGCACTAGACCAGCTCATCTCATCCCCCACAAGGGGAGATAATATTCTGGACTTGGTTCGCAACATCATGGGTGACCGCTGCACCACTCCCATAGTATGTTCTTCCCTGGTGAGATCAGTCTCATTCAAAGTTTCTATCCCCCCCCCCCCCAGTCATAATCAAGCTAAAAAAACTTCTCAAAAGCTGACTACGACCTCCTAAGGGAGGGTATCTGTAGCTTCACACCACTGCCTCCCTCAGAGGATGCAGACAACTTTGCTGAGCAGTACAACGCAGTATTCAAGCACCTGTACAACTGCATGGACTCAGCTATACCCAATAGAATTAAAACCTGTTCCTCAAGGAAACACAAACCTGTTTGGTAGACATCCTCTATCAACAGGCTTTACAACAAAAGGAAGAAACTGTTGTCCAAGGGTAAAAAGGAACAAATTTCAAACTGGAAAAACTCACACTTTAGCCTCAACAAGCAAATTAGATTACTAGTGAAAACCTTCAAGGCTAATTATGAATCAGAAATAGCCTCCATAACAAAGGGAAACCATAAAGTCTTCTTCAGCTACATCAGGAACCTCCATGGCAAAGCCCAGGTTTGTTCTGAATTAGTACTTAACAGTATCACTTACACTGATCCTGTTGACATGGCCAACCTGCTAGCAGTTAGGCTCAGGGCAAACTTCACCCCCGGTCCCCCCCCAAAGGCCCTTTCGACATCCCCAATAGTTGTCCTGCACCTCACATCTCCATAGATCAAATGTTACAGGCCCTATTCAAGGCAAAGAACACAGCTTCCATGGGATCTGATAGTATTCCAGGATGTATTCTGCACCATCTCCAGCAAGAACTGGCTTCACCACTGAGCACCCTATTCAACCACAGCCTAAGTACAGGCTTCATTCCAGTAGAGTGAAGAACTGCCATTGTCATCTCCTTGCACAAAGGTGGTGCCACTACTGACCCTGGAAACTATCACCCATTAGTTTGGCAAGCCTGATCTGTAAAGCCATGGAGCGTATTATTATGGGTCTCATAAACAAAGACATAGCAACCTCCAAGCACTTGACCCCACCCAGTTCGGATTCATCAAGGGAAGATCTTGCCTGTTGAACCTGGATGACTTCTTTGAGATTGTCACCAAGGCCCTGGATGAGGAAAAGTCAGTACATACGGCTTACCTTCACTTGGCCAAGGCCTTTGACACAATCCCCACTCGGGCATTATTGAAAAGCTAACACAACTTGGGATAAATCCCTATCTCATCAGGTGGTTGGCCAACTGGCTCATTGACAGGACCCTCAAAGTCAAAATAGGCACCTCCACCTCCGATACCAGGCCTGTCACTAGTGTTATTCCCCAGGGATCTGTCCTGGGACCCTCTACTGTTTGGCATCTATTTCTTAGAGGTCCAGGCAAAGACAAAAGGCCTGTGGCTGACCAAGTTTGCAGATGACTGTAAGTTAGGTGCTGTCATTGACTCCCCAGATGATGTCAATATACTGCAAGAGGGTCTCACATCAACTAATGACTGGTGTCAAAGTCATGGCCTCAAGCTAAATGCAAAAAAATGTATCATCATACCATTCGGCAAAAACATGATCCCCTACTGATTACCACATCAATGGCAACCCCCCTAAGCACACAACCTGTATTGAGAGACCTGAGCACTCAGGTTGATAACAACCTCACATTCAAGCATCATGTAGCGGCAGTGATTAGAAAAGCCTTTTACTTGGTTCATCTCATAAGTAAAGGGATTGCTTATTACCTCTCTATACTCCTCCCTCATTAGACAAATAATTGAGTATAATGCCCCATTTGGGATGTACCTCTCCAAACATCTGCACCAACTGGAAAGGTCACTGATATACCTCACAAAGAAAATCCATGGCCTCCACCACCTGTCCTATGCAGGCAGGCTCAAGTCACTGTCACTCTACTTAGTATCGTACAGATTGTTCAGGGGTGATCTGTGTCTCACCTACAAGGCAATCTCAGACTCTGTCCTACTAGAGATGCTCCATATCTCTAAGTCTAACTCCTCATGCACTACCCACTCAAAAGGCCTGAATCTAATATGCAACATCAACACACCTGCTGGACAGACAGGTTTGTCTCACAGAGTCTGCCCCGTCTCTGGAATAGACTTCCCATACACGTCAAACAGAGCACCTCACTGACCACCTTCAAGCACAACCTTGATGAGTGGATGGGAAACCATAAATTTGACCCAGGGATTCCACCTCTGTCCCTCATTGACAGGGGCAACAGGTGCTGCCTGAGGTTTCTTTTTGGGGATAAACTCTTAGCTAGGCTTGTAAGCGCTCCAGGGCCATTAGCCTAGTAACCTCCTATGATCCTATGCATTTAAACTTATTGGAAGCACTCACCATTCAACCTAATACTGAATTCATTGGCAGCTTTAATTATCCCACATCAAATGTACAGGCACAGGGATTCCTGGATTTTGTAAACACAAATTCCCTGGACCAGATTGTGAGTACACAAACCAGGGGTGCAACCATACTGGATCTGGTCCTCACTAATATGAGAGAGTGCTGCAACCCCAGTATAATGCCATCCCTGACAAGGTTGGACCACTAAATGATCTTCTTTGAAGTAAAAATAAAACCTGGCACCCCAGCTAACCCAGGAACAATCAGGAACTACTATGAGGCTGACTTCCTACTATTAAGTGATAACCTGGCAAAATTTCAAGTTCCAGTAAACCCTGAGAACACTGCTGCCTATGCAGAACTATTTACAGAAACCCTATACAAGCATATTAATAGCTGCTGTACCCACCAGGAGGAAATGCAGAACTAGCTCAAATAACAAGCCGTCTTGGTGGAATCACATCAGTGGGCTTTATAACAGAAGGAAGAAAATCATGACAAAAATAGGAAGTGTAGCACCCAGCAGGATAAAAGAATTCTCAGCAAACTAAACAAACAACTCAGAGGACAAATAAAGTCTACCAAAGCCAAAGTTCGTGCAAATTTAGCTCCCCAGGCCAAGAACAGGGACAAGGCATTGTTTAGTTATGTCTACAACCTCAAAGGAAATAGACAGTTGTGTGCATAGCTCATTGTTAATGGAGCCACCTAGTCTGAGCCAGAAGATATAGCAAACCTACTAACTGGCAAATTCAGCTTCAGCTTTACCCCTTTCTCCCTCTCAACCTTCCCTCAGGAAATACCATCAAATATAACTCCCCCTGCTATCACTAGGGAACAGATCCTTAATGCTTGGTCTAAGGCCAAGAGCACTGCATCAGTGGGCCCAGACAATATCCCAGGATGCCTTTTAAATAATATGAAACATTACCTATAAGGGCCTCTGGAATTTCTATTTAACTGTAGCTTATAAATAGGCTTACTGCCTCAGGAATGGAGAACAGCAACAGTCATCCCTCTTCCTAAAGGTGGGCCATACACACTCATATGTCTCACTAGTCTCATATGTAAAGCTATGGAAAGAATTATCATGGAAATGATCAATAATGACATTGGAAACCTCCAGATACTGGACCAAACCCAATTTGGTTTTGTCAAGGGCAAGTCATGCCTACTCAACCTGGTGGACTTCTTTGAGAAAGTCACCAACGCAACAGATGAGAACAGGATGGCTCATACTGCCTACCTTGACCTAGCCAAGGCATTTGACATAATATCCCACTTGGTCACTGTTGACAAACTCAAGAGGTTAGGTTCAAACCCTTATGTCACCCGTTGGAGAGCCAGCTGGCTCACAGAACTCAGGAAGTTAGAACTGGGGAGTGCACCACTACAAAGAGGCTAGTCACAAGTGGAATCCTTCAGGGATTAGTCCTGGGACCTCTTCTTTTTAGCATTTGCTTCTTTGAAGACAAGGCCAATGCCAATGGACTCTGGTTGACTAAATTTGAAGATAACTGCAAATTAGGTGCCGTCATTGAATCCCCCACTGACACAAATGTTCTCCAGGAAGAACTGATACAGGCAAACAACTGGTGTCAGAGCTATGGACTAAAACTAAATGCCAAAAAATGCATAATAATATCCTTCGGGAAGTCATGCATCCCTGGTAACTATCATATTGACAACACAACTCTAAGAGCTGATCCAGTAGACAAGGACTTGGGGACACAGATAGACAGTAATCTAGCCTTTGACCATCATGTGTCTACAGCCGTGAGGAAATCATTGAGCAACTTATAAACAAAGATATGGGATATAGATCCAAGGAAGTCAGTGTTCCACTGTATTCAGCCTGTCATTGAGTACAATGCCCTCTTTGGTATCTGCCTAACAAGACATATCCAGAAATTGGAATGTCTACAGAGGTTCCCCACTAAAAGAATACAGAGTGTAACATGTTCTGTGCAGAAGGCCTCCAGGTTTAGTCTGTGTGAGGAGATCTATGCCTGGCATATGAGTCATTATCAGACCCCATTCTGATGGACCTTCTGCATATCCACAAAACAAATAGTACCAGAATTACTCATTCTAAAGACTTAAAGCTTGTCTGTGATACAAGTACGACCTGCTGTAGAGATAGGGATGTATCCCAGAGACTACCCCTTCTCTGGGCTCCCCATCCATGTGAATCAGACTTCCTCCCTAACTCATTTCAAGTGTAACTTGGACAAATGGATGGGGAACAGAAAATTCATCCCTGGTTTGGCACCTATGTCTCTAATGGACACAGGCAGCCTGTAAATGTTACATCTCCCAAGTCTCTGCTTGTAAATGTTTCATCTCTCAAATCCCTGCTTACACTTATCAAGGGTACCAGAACTTGTCAGAAATTTGGGATGCATGGCTAGGCTTAAAAAGGCCCTTGTGATCAATCGCCTAGTAAACACCCATGAACCTATACAGACTTACTGCATAGAAGCCTGGCCAGTTAGAGTGAGTTAAGACCATGGTAAGAAGCTAAAAAGTAAGACAACATGTGAAAAAGCAGGAAAGATCTATATGAATCGTCTGAGTTCAAAATGAGGGCAAGACAGGAGAGGGCAGAGGAAACGTGCTGGAGGGACTGATGTGTAATGGGGGGTCCATGAAGTCCCTATTCTAGGGTTCCATTTCGTCTAAGGCTGACCTTGTTTATCACAGTCAGATTTATGACATGTATATTTATTTATTGACATTTGATTACCGGGAAAGTCTGACTGGGTAGAAGCCCATTTTCAGTGGAGGCCTCAGGAGAAAAGTTCCAAATTATTACAAAACATTTTAAGAACAATAATTTTACAATCTTCAAAACTAAAACTAAAACATCTGCAGTTTAAATAATTATAACAAGACATAATATAAAAACATTGGCTAAGAATCAATACAAGGTATATTACAATCATTTAATATTTAGAGAAATTTTAGACAGTTTGTAGAGAAATTAAAGGTATGTTAGTGTAATACAAACAGGGATTGCAATATGAAGTGAGGGGAAAAACAGGCTTATGATATATTTAGAAAGAAAGTCAGGGAAGAGACTTAGATAACAGTAAGGAAGTGAGTGAAGAAGGGAGAGTAAGGAGGTTTAAGGAATGTAAAGGTACTTGTTCATCAACTCATTACATCCGAGTGAGGCCTCCAGGTGCATCTGCAGTTAACTTCTCCTGACGCCTATAGGTGTCAAATATTGCTTGTTCATATTTGCATCAATAATTCCAAAACCATGCTATGTACAATATTTTAAAATATTTCATCTTACAGCTTACACAATAGCAAACTCAACTGCATTAATATTTGACCTCTGTCTAGTACTGGTAAATAGATATTAACTGTTGTTTTTATGATATTAATTTATATAGATAACATTTCCACACTTTTCTATATATCTCAACAACCAAGTAACACAGACAGAACTCCTTACTCTCACATGAAAGCTCTCAGCTAGATGAATAAACTACTGCTGACAATGTGTGTGTAACTTGAGTGGTTGCTGAGATATTGTAAGATGTTTACAAAATATTATAAATGTAATAGTTATTAAGTTTCCTGTGACTTATAAAATTCGGTTGAAGACCTAGAACCTAAAGAATATACCACTATAAAAATAGTTTGTGCTGAAAAGTTTGGCATTTCTTTCATAACCCCTATAGTTCCAGAAATATGAACATTTGTTTGAAAGGTGAGGACATAATTTGACTCTGTCAAAAGGCTTAGGCTACGCTCACTGGAAGTTAGAGTGCAAACTTCCTGAGCTCCATTAGAGTGGATGAGTTAAGGATATAGTTTAACCTGGTTTTGAGCAAGAACAAAGCCAAATTTTAGTTAGGAAGTCTTTCAGAGTTGTTTTGAAAGATGGGAGTGAGGGCATACACCTGATGGATAACAGGTAAGGAGTTCCAGGCCTTATAAACCTTGTACAAGTATAACGCACCGCATATTTGCTAGGTTTGTAGACAGAGTTTTTGGTCATTGGATCGCAGTGACCAACTAGGGACATAGTTGTGTAGAATGTATTTTAGTGCTGGACAGGCAGATGGATGCTGGATAATTTTATAGGTGGTAAGAAGTTGTGTATATGTTAGTTGAAGTGACATTCCTAACCAATTTATACTTTTCAGTGCTATACAGTGGTGAGTTCTGAAAGGGCTATGTGCTGCAAATTTTGCAGTTTTGTATAGCATTGTTCAAGTTTTAATTTTTGTGAAGCCTGCAGATTAGTAAGGATGGGAGTGCCATAAAGAAGTGTGAGGAATAGATAAGTAGTGGCAGGTTTAGTTTTAGTTGCGTCAGTGAGAAAGTTTTTGGCTCTGTAAAGCATCCCTAGTTTTTGATGAATTTTTCTTATGCAATTTTGTATATGCAGGTCAAATGTAAGATTATCATCCACTATCATCCCCAATAGTTTGCTATGAGAAGTGACTTCAATGGTTGTATTATGGCTGTATTATCAAGAGAGATGAATTTAAATTGTTTTTTTTCATGAGAGAAGGATTTTTGGGGGGGGGGGAGTAGTAGTTTGGTCATTTTTGGGTTGAGCATGAGTTGTGAGTTACAAAGCCATGTTTCAGTGGCTGTTAAAGCTACCTGAGTAATATTTTGGAGGTGCACCTTGTTGTCAGATGTGCAAATGAGAGTGGAATCATCTGTGTATTGCATTAGGGTGGCCTTATGTGTGGAAGTACAGAGGATGTTGGTGAAAATGTTAAAGAGTAGGGGACAAAGGATAGAGCCTTGTAGGTTCATAGGTAAGTACTAGGCTATCAGCCCTTGGACCTATACAAGCCTATCCAAACGGGTTCCCTGGGTTTTGCCACCCAAGAAAATTATTTTCCTGTGCCATTGTCGAGCAGCACCATAGCAGTGATTCCTGGGGTGAATTTCCTATTACCTATCCAATTGTCAAGATTTCTCTTAAAGAGGGCTTATGAGGACCTTTACTTGACATGAATGGGCAACCTATTCCAGAGCAGGGGAAGTCTCTGGGACATGAATCTATTCCTCCAGCATGTTCTGTTTATTGTGGTGAGAAGGCTTAGGTCCCTGCAGAGTGTGGCTTGGAGAGATTGGGATTTCTTTAAGTGTAGCATGTCTATCAGGTCTGGGTTAGACATGGCTTTGTACATTAGGGAGAGGTCACCTCAGAGTAGATGACATGCAACAGAGTAGAGCTGGAGTTTTTTGAGATGGTCAGCATATGGCATCTGTTTTAGGCCAGTAATCCTCTTAGTGAGGTATTTCTGTGGCCTTTCCAGCTATTGCAGATGTCTTGCAAGGTACATGCCAAATGGGGCATTGTACTCTATGATGGGTCTAATAAGGGATGAGTAGAGAGGAATGATGACCTCTCTTTTTCTGGAGGAGAACCCCTTTGTGATGAGGTGTGCCATGTAGAAGGATTTCTGGACTACTGTGGCGACATGATTATCAAAGGAGAGACTACTATCCACCTGTGTCCCAAGGTCTCTTATCACACTTTCGATGTTTAGTAGGCTACCACCTATGTGGTAGTTCATGGGTACAGTATTTTTCCCAAAGGGGATGACATTGCACTTCTTGGCATTGAGCTTTAGGCCATGACTTTGACACCAAGCATCAGTCTTAATGAGGCCTCTTTGTAGAATGTCCACATCCTTAGGTGAATCAATTATGGCTCCTAGTTTGCAGTCATCTGTGAGTTTCATTAGCCAGAGACCAGCTGTATTAGCATGGACTTCAGAGAAGTAGATACCGAACAGGAGAGGACCCAGGACCGAACCCTGTGGTACTCCACTTGTCACTGGCCTGAAGTCAGATTTGGAGTTGGCTACTTTCACTGTGTGGGTTCTGTCAGTGAGCCAGTTGGCCACCTATCTTGTGACATAGGGATTTTTGCCTAGTCCAGTGAGCTTGTCTAGAATACCAGAGTGGGGGGATGGTGTCAAAAGCCTTGGCGAGTCAAGATAGGCTGTGTGCACTACTATACCCTCATCTATGGCTTTAGTCACTGCTTTGAAGAAGTAAGTCAGGTTTAGGAGGCATGATCTACCCTTTACAAACCCAAACTGAGTGGGGTCCAGAGTTTGGAGGTTACCTATGTCTTTGTTTATAAGCTTTAGGATGAAGCGTTCTATGGCCTTGCAGACCAGGCTCGTCAGGCTAATGGAGCGGTAGTTCCCAGGGGAGTGGGATAACTGTTTCTGTGTGCAACTCCTTAGGCACAAAGCCTGAAGTGAGGCTATGGTTGAACATGGTACTTAGGTGGGGTGCCAGTCCATTCTGTAGTTTGTGCAGAGTGCAACCTGGGATGTTGTCCAGTCCCATAGATGCTGTGTTCTTTGCTTTGGAGAGTGTGGTCTTCACCTGTGCGGCCGTGATTTCAGGGGATTTGCAATCATCTGGTATCGGGATGGGCCCTTTGGGGGGTGAGGGGGGGTGAAGTTAGCACTGAACCTGTCTGCCAGGATGTTGGCAATATCAGTTGGTTCGGTAAATGTAGTGCAATTGTGCTGTAGTTCAGAGCAGATCTGAGTGTTGCCATTGAGATTCTTGACATAGCTGTAGAAGGCATTGTGGTTGTGTTTAGAATCCAAGGCAATATTATTTTCGTAACTAGCTTTGGAGGATTTTATGAGGGATCTCAGCTTCTTGTTGAGGCTAACCAGGGGGTTACTGCAGTCATGTGATTTTACTCTTTTCTGCAACAGTTTCTTCCTTCTGTTGTAGAGCTTGTTTATGGCAGGGGACCACCAGATTGGCTTCCTTTTTCTGGAGGATAGTGTCTTGGTTTTGTTGGGGTGGCACAGTACATGCACTCGTGTATGTGCTTATACAGTGCATTTGTATATGATTTAGCAGTCGTGCCACTATTTTCCATCTGTGTTTGTGTAATGAAGTTTGCCACTTCTGACTTAAGAAGCATGAAGTTGGCTTTGGAAAAGTTATTTACGGTGGTTTCCTTAATGGGGAGGGGGGCAGAATATGGATGCCTAGGGTGATTAGCTTGTGGTCAGACCTGACCAGTGAGGAGTTGACCTCTGGCATGGAGCATCTATTACCCATACTGGTATTGACCAGGTCCAGGATGTTGCTACCCCTGGTAGGGGTATGGAAAAGCTGGTCCAGGGCGTTGGAATTGATGAATTCCAGAAAATGTTGGGCAAATGAGTTAGTACATGAATAGTTTTCCCAGTTGATGGAGGGGTAGTTGAATCTCCCAAAATTAGGATATTGGGCTGTATCTTAATATTGTCCGGTATATTGAGAAACATGGGATGAGTGTCCTGGGGCATGGCAGGGGATCTGTAACATGCTACAACCTGATTTGCAGTCTTGCCCAGTGTTAATTGTATTTGGATAATTTCGGAGGCATTATGTTGAGCAACTAGCCTGGAGGTGTGGATATCCTTTATGCATATGGATATGCCTCCTCCTTTAGTATTTCAGTCTGGGTTGGGTGGCCGAAAGGTGTGTTAAGAATTGTAGCCTGGTAATGCAGGGCTCCTCTATGGAGCTTTAAACCAGGTCTCTGTCACTGCACAGATGTTGGTGTTCTCCATCTTAAGGAGAGCCTTGAGTGTGTGCATTTTGAGGTTTAGGCTTCTAGCATTGAATAGCATTACCCTTAGATTTCACTTGTTTATGCCTATTACAGTGGTGCATTTGTCATTTGAGCCTTGCTTAAAAGAGGCACTATTGGGGCAGCAAGAGCCTTAGACAGTATCTGGAATCCCAGCGATGACAGGTGCAGGCAATCTCTGGCAAAGTATCGTGGCTTGTCGATCATGTCTTGGAATGACACCAGAATTTTAGTCAACTGTTGAAGTCAATCATTTTGTCCTTGTACTGTGGTATCTTTCTGAATGATGACATGATGTTACTCAGGGCTGGTGTCATACCTGCCTGGGACACATGATCAGAGAGCTTCTCCATGTCTCTTTTCATGTAGTCCAGGGAGGTACATCTCAGGTCATTCACTCCAACATGGACAATGAGTCATACTTGTACTTGTTGTGGAGTGACCTGAGTGCGTGCATTATATGGTGGATCCTGGCACCTGACAGGCACCTGACAGTGACTTTCTCCTTGTTCAGCCTGGTGAGGGGGGACATCAGTGAGCCTGACTATAGAGTCACCAATGACTAGTGTGCTTGGTACGGTGTTTTGCCTTATGGCTGAAGTTGAGTGGCACACTGATTTTGTGGGCTATGTGTTGTTCAGGTAGTGTTGGGGGGGGGGGTTGCTTGCATTTAAGCTTTGGAGGTCTCTGTTGTTTGGGCAGATTTTTATTGAGAACCTCCGTGAATGTAGGTGTGTGATTTGTATTACTATGTGTGGGTTTGGGAGGTGCAGGTTTTGATGGACTATGTGTTGAGTGTGGTGTAATGTTAACCTTCTCCTCTTGACTGTCTAGTCCAGTCTTGGATTGAGAAAGCTTGGCTTTCAGTTTGGCTATATAAGTGCATCTCTCCCAGGTTGTAGTGTTGGGTGGTAGGAGGAGAGGGTTGTCAGTGAACATGAGGCAATTGCTACATTGCCCCAAGATGCCCAGATTCATTAGGTGGACATGAGAAAACACCAGGAGCTGACCCTTGGACATGCCTGGTTAGTGATTATTAATTTAAGTACTAGGAGCATTTCCTCTTGATTAGTGAGGAAAGTTTAGTGCTGCAGTAATTGCTTGCAGCAAGAGTTGGACAAGTGTGGAGCACCAGGAACAGTTATGAGTGCTAAAACTAGAAGACTGGCTTGTTCAAGGAAACAGAAACAGTTTTGAGTGCTAAAACTAGAAGACTGGCTAGTTCAAGAGAACAGAAGCAGTTATGAGCACTAAAACTAGAAGACTGGCTAGTTCTAAGGGAAAATCTGAGGAGCAGACTTTCTGGCACCGGGAATAGTTTAACCGCAGTTAAATGCTGCTGCACGGTGTGCAAAACCATGCAACACAGGTTTTTAAACAGAAAAATGAAAGGAATAAAAATAGCCCAAAACAGCCAATAAAACTACAGATTCCAAGCTGAAACCACTTCTCCAGGAGACAGATAGGCTGTTTCAAAGCTCACCACTCTCACAGATGAACAGAAAAGCTTCCCTCTATCTCAGAAAGGTCTGGGCATCACAGAAACTTACAAACAGCCCAGAATTCAGCAAAATCTGAAAACTGGACTCTACTAACTCTAGAAAGGCAGGAAACGAGTACAGAGATAGGATTTTTTTTTGTTTTTTTCTAAAGTTAGAGCAGATACAAGTAAAAAAAACACTTTCAAAGCAGAAAAATACTATCACACTTAAGTGCCTAGCCCTTTACAATTAAACAGATGAAAAAACACTTAAAAATGATCAACTAAAGTGCAGCAATATAAGAATTCAAAAAACAGTTCAAATAAGTAACACAGTTAATAAGAAATGGTCAGAATAATGGGGCTAGCAAAAATAAACAATAACAAACAAAACAGAGGTACTTAATCCACTCAAAAGTCTCCCTTTTCTCTCTCTGAGACTGTAGGACTCTGCAGGACACCCAGGCAGGCTCTTGCTGAGGTAATACAAGCGCAAAAAATGTGCAAACATGGGTTTTTAAACTGAAAGATGAACGGAATAGAAATAGTCCAAAATGCCAATAAAACTACAGATTCTGAGCTGAAACCAGTCCTCCAGGTGACAGATAGGCTGTTTCAAAGCTCACCACTGTCACCGATGAACAGAGAAGCTTCCCTATATCTCAGAAAGGTCTGGGCAACACAAAAACTTACAAACAGCCCAGAATTCAGCAAAATCTGAAAACCAGACTCTACTAGCTCTAGAAAGGTGGGAAGTGAGTACAGAGATAGGATATTTTTTTTTTTGTTTTGTTTTGTTTTTTTTCAAAAGTTAGAGCAGATACAAGTAAAAAAACACTTTTAAAGCAGGAAAACGCTATCACACTTGAGTGTGTATCCCTTTACAATTAAACAGATGAAAAAACATTTAAAAAAGACCAATTAAAGTACAGCAATATAATAATTCAAAAAAAAGTTCAAATAAGAAGCTAGCAAAAATAAGCAATAAAAAGCAAAACAGAGGTACTTAATCCACTTAAAGTCTCCCTTTTCTCTTTCTGCCACTGTTGTAGAATGTTTAGTGCTGGTAACACTTTTGTCTGATACAATAATTGCTACAAGTCTGGTAGAGTGCTAAACTAATAAGCTAGTAAAAGTGCAGGAGAGGAGAGAACTAACAGATCTAAGGGAAAAATTGAAGAGCAGACTTTGGCACCACTCAGAAGCTTACAAACAGTCCTGGATACAGCCAATCTGTATCTGGACTAGTTTAGTTACAGTAAAGGTGGGAAAAGCACAAACGCAGGCTTTTAAAACAGAAAGTTGAAAGAGATGGAAACACTGCCCAAATGGCCAATAAACATATAATTTCTGGGCCAGAAACCACTCCTCTTGTGGTAGATAGTGCTTACCACTCCCATTGACAAAGTAGAAGGCTTCCCTCCAACACAGAAAGGCTTGGAGGGCTCAGCAGCTTGCAAACAGTCCTGGATACAACAAATCTGTATCTAGACTAGACTGGTTACAGGAAAGGTGGAAAACAAGCGCAAAGCCAGGCTTTTAAACCAGAAAGTTGAGAGAGATGGAAAAACTGCCCAAACGGCCAATAAACTCCAATTTATGGGCTAGAAACCACTCCTCTTGTGATAGATGGGCTACCTAGTGCTTACCACTCCCACTGATAAGCTAGAAGGCTTCCTTCCAACATAGAAAGCTTTTTGGGGCTCAGACATTTACCAGCAGTCCTGGATATAGCAAATCTATATCTGGACTAGACTAGTTACAGGAAAGGTGGGAGACAAGTGCAAAAGTGGGCTTTTAAACCAGAAAGTTGAAAGATATGGAAAAACTGCCAAACAGCCAATAAACTGCAATTTCTGGGCCAGAAACCACTCATCTTGTGGCAGATAGGCTACCTAGTGTTTACCACTCCCACTGATAAGCTAGAAGGCTTCCCTCCAACACAGAAAGGCTTGGGGGGCTCAGAAGCTTACCAACAGTCTTGGATACAACAAATCTGTATCTGGACTACACTTGTTACAGGAAAGGTGGAAACTAGCGCAAACGCGGGCTTTTAAACCACTAAGCTGAAAGAGATGGAAAAACTGCCCAAACAGCCAATAAACTACAATTTCTGGGCCAGAAACCACTCCTCTTGTGATATATAAGCTACCTAATGCTTACCACTCCCACTGATAAGCTAAAAGACCTCCCTCCAACACAGAAAGGCGTGGGGGCTCAGAAGCTTACCAACTGTACTGGATACAGCAAATCTGTATCTGGACAAGACTAGTTACAGGAAAGGCAGGAAACGTGCTTAGAATTTTTGTTCCCAGAAAGCAGCTAAAACAGCACTAAAAACAATTTGAGTACAGTGCAAGCTAGCACACTTGAGCGTGTAGCTGTATTAAAGCAAATACAGTTTAAATAAATTAAATTTATTCAGAATGTATTTTGAACTAAATTCAACTTTGAACAGTAAAAAAGTGGCAAAAAATATACTTATCAGCTGAGAAGCACACTCAGTCAGAACACAAGGAGAGAGATTTTTTTTGTGTGGTACATCAGTGCTAGCTGGGAGGTTAGGAGAGAGCCTGGACTGACATTTTACTGACTTATACCTATAGGACTGGTAGATTTTGAACCACAGAAGTGCGGGCTGAGTAAGACCTAGTGAGGATATTTGAAATAAAACTTTGCTGTAACAAACTGTGTAGAAGGCTTTGGACAAGTCTAGAAATAAGGAAGAGAACAGTTTGCCTTTATCTCTAGGTTTACTAACAGTATCTCTATGGGTTAGAAGGGCAATACTAGTACTATGGGAAGAATGGAATCCATGTTGTGTAGGGGATAGGAGTTCTTCCTGCAGGATATAGTCTAGCAATTGTTTTTGAATACACTTTTCAAGTATTTTGTCAAGGGGAGATAAGACTGCTACAGGTTTAATGTTATTAATGTATGTTGAATTTCCTCCTTTTTGCAGAGAGATAATGTGTAACTTTTTCCAGAGAGAGGGAACATGTGAATTCTGCACTGACCTATTTATAAGGATTGAGACAGGATAGGCAATGCTATTTGCTGCTGTTTTTAGGTACTCACTTGGACGATTATTAGATGAAGAAGAGTGCAGTTTAAATTTGTTTATGAGTACTTTTATATAGGATGTAGGCACAGGTTTGAAAGTGAAAGTAGATGTGATGTGGGGCTGTTGGGGAGGGTTGGGATTAGATGTTGAGGAATTCTTAGTTACAGATGCTATACTATCTATACATTAATTAACTGTATTGCAATTATGAGTTGTGATTTATTAGGAGAGGGGTTTGGATTGATTTTTTGGCCGGTATGTAAGATATAGTTAATGGATGTGCAACATTTTTTAGGGTTGTGTTTAGTATTATTCTGAAAGTTATTATAGTATAGTTTTTTTGTCTTTATTTATTTGCTTTTTAGTCTGATTGTGAAGCATTCTGATGTTTTCAAGATATTGAGGTGTTTTATATTTTTGCCATTCTTACTATACTTTTTCTCTATCCTGCATTAGCATTCTACTCTTTTTGGATAGCCAAATTTCATTATTTGTTTTGAGTCTCTTCTTTCTAGGAGGTCCAAGGTTATGTAGGATATTTAGAAAAGTTTTACTGAATTCAATTACAGCATCATCTAAGGGGAGGATTTTTGGGAAGCTCCAGTTAATAGATTATAGCGTAGTAATTAACATTTCTGAGTTAAACTTGGAAAGGTTACATTATGTTTTATAAATATGCTGTTTAATTGGATGTGTGAGATGTCCGGTTGTATATACTGAGAGATGATCACTGAGAGAGTCTGACATTGTACCTCTGGTGGAGTGTTTTCTAGGGTCTGATACTAAGATCCAGTCTAAAACAGAATTTGATGTCTTGCTATAATGTGTGGGGCTATTAATTAGTTGTGTGAAACCATATAAGTTCATGCTATACATAGGGTATTTAGAGTTTATGCCCAACCAATTGACATTCACATCACCTAGTGAATTTTTTTTGTGGAAATGTTATGGATATCCAGTGTACAATATCTTCCAGTATAGCTGTATTGTCACCAGGAGGGCTATAAAGGACAGTAATACATATTTGTTTATAACTGTTTATTTTGAATAAAACAATAAGATGCTCTGTTGAACTGAATGTCAGTGCTGGTTTGCTGTAAGGGGAAATGTGGTAGGTATTGGGAAATATTACAGCAATGCCACCATCTTTCCTCTTTATACGGTCATTATGGATTATATTATAGCCAGGAGGTATAACTTCAGATCCGTTTATTCTGGGTTTAAGCCAGATTTCAGTTATAGCAAGAACATCAGATTTATTGCTGTACCACATCCAAAAACCAGCGACACCTTTTCCAAAAAATCTGTTTAATTCCACAGTGAATTGAATATAAAAAACACAATGAAGAACTTCACCAATTGATCTCTCTTAGTGCCTCGGCCGTGTCAGCCTTTACAGAGTAAAATGAATGCTCACAATATTCCCTCTTATATTATACTTCGTTACAATTAATCAATTATCTAATTAAAATATTTAAAGTAACATCTACACTATACATGGCTAAAACAACTAAAATCAAATAAAACTCTGCCATTGACATTCCTTATTCAACCCGTTCAGCTGCAAAGTATTATATTTCATTAATAAAATTGATTCCTTCTTTCTTAATAAATATTTCAGTAAATTTTCACCAGAAAGGTGTAAGGTAATGTGTTCCAAAATCGTTACCATTAAACTATCAGTTTCCCCTTTATGTACCGAATTAAAATGATCTGCTACTGGGCTGTTGATTTTTTTATTCTTTATATCCTTAACATGCTCCTTAATTCTCTCACTTAAACTCCTTTTGCTTTCACCTATATAGAAACAATTACATGAACATTTTATTGCATAAATTATGCCTTTCGTTGTACAAGTAAAACAATCTTGTATTTGGATTTTTTTTCCATAAAAAAATCCAAATTCAAGATTGTTTTACTTGTACAACGAAAGGCATAATTTATGCAATAAAATGTTCATGTAATTGTTTCTATATAGGTGAAAGCAAAAGGAGTTTAAGTGAGAGAATTAAGGAGCATGTTAAGGATATAAAGAATAAAAAAATCAACAGCCCAGTAGCAGATCATTTTAATTCGGTACATAAAGGGGAAACTGATAGTTTAATGGTAACGATTTTGGAACACATTACCTTACACTTTTCTGGTGAAAATTTACTGAAATATTTATTAAGAAAGAAGGAATCAATTTTAATAATGAAATATAATACTTTACAGCCGAACGGGCTGAATAAGGAATGTCATTGGCAGAGTTTTATTTGATTTCAGTTGTTTTAGCCATGTATAGTGTAGATGTTGCTTTAAATATTTTAATTAGATAATTGATTAATTGTAGCGAAGTATAATATAAAAGGGAATATTGTGAGCATTCATTTTACTCTGTAAAGGCTGACACGGCCGAGGCGCTAAGAGAGATCAATTGGTGAAGTTCTTCATTGTGCTTCTTATATTCAATTCGCTGTGGAATTAAACAGATTTTTTGGAAAAGGTGTCGCTGTTTTTTGGATGTGGTACAGCAGTTCTTGATCTGAAGTGGTTTTAATTCAACATGACCAGTGACTCGTTTCCTTCCTTACCCTGTATTTTTCGTGAAGCGAGGTTGGAATTCACTCAAAGGAATGAACCTGTTAATGTTCCCGCTGACTCGAGAATGGTGACGAATAATGGTGATGTGATGAATAATCAACAGAATTGTGGTTTGGGAGAACAGCATTCCAATGAACAGAATAATGCTTTCAAAAAATGGGAGGAAACTAGGTTCCGGACTACTACTAATCTGTTTGCAGCAATAGGTAAGCACACAGAATTGGTGGCTTTTCCTGCAGCACAAGAACTTTGCTCCCAATTTGAAAAGTTACTGTTTAAAGAGACTGCCACTTTCTATAATTTAAACAGTTTACAAAGGTACCAGGAGTTGCAAATTACCCCCTAGAGAGCTGAGAGCTATCAAAGGTCCTTCTGCTCCGTTTGAACTTGCGGAGGAGCAGGAACAAAGGTTTCATGACAGGTGGATAGCTGCAGCCCATAGGTGTAGCATGGAATGGGTCTCTATTTTAATAGATAGAGACAACTATTAGAGAAATAAAATATTGGAAGAGACCAAGAGAATGTGTGAGGAAGTGGTCAAGACCACATCTGATTCGGCTTTGGAGACATTTTTGGCGACTATTAATGAACGCCTAGCTTCCTATGAGACGGAATTAATACACAGAAAGAAGAACAAGTTGCAAAGAGATTTGCGTGATTATGAGAAGAATAAGGCTTTCATTTTGTCATCTAATTTACAAACCAAGTGTCGCAAAGTAAGTTTTCAGAATCAAAGAACTCAGGGACAACAATATAATCATAGCACATACTCTGTATAAAGTGGAGCATCTTCGATGGAAGAAGAGGAATATGCAGATTGAGAATATCCCCCCTTGCCTAGATCTGGTAACACGGAATCTTTTCCATCTAATTTTCGTGAACCAGGTGCAACAGAATTTGGTGCCAGAAAATGAGTATGGCAGGGACATGGTAATCAGAGGGACCAAGGCCAGGGTCCATATAAGCGAAGTAGATGGACTAACTAAACAGGTATTGCATACAGTTGTGAATTCGCAGGTTGAATATGAAGTGTTGGACTCTTATGTTGTTAATTTATCTAATTATGAATTTGACAATGATGAAATGTCTGTTTTACAGAAGGGGCTAAAATTCTTTCCTACTGCTTTCCCAAGAATGCATGAAATTAAAATGGAACTTTTTAGATTAGTTCGAAAAATGCATTTAAAAGAATATTTTCATAATAATAAGACATATTACATGAATTTGACTAGTGAAAACACTGATTTATCTAGTGGCAACAATTTTTATTCTTGTGATTCAGATGTAGAAAATAATGCATATGTTATGTTTGATACTAGCATAATATCTACCAAAAGTACTTTTATGCCACCATTTAAAAATGTTAATATTCAAAGGTTTAATAATGCCATGAATTTGATAATTGAAAAAGAATTGTGTGAATTCAATAACACTGAGAAAAGCTATAATTTATCAAGAAATGAATGGCATAGATTGAAAAAATTGGGTAGGAATGATAATATTGTTTTTAAACCCTCGGATAAATTGGGAAAATTAGTTGTCATGAATTCTTCTATGTATTATGAAATGTATATGCAACATTTAAATAATGAAGAAGTTTATAGAAAGGTGAACACTAGTACTTTAGACCAGGCTCTAAAAGAGTTTAAGGTATTGATTGATAAAGGAGTAAGGTTACATTTTTTACCATCGGAAGCAAGTAAGAAATTTATCGATAAAGAGAATATAGTTGCAAAATTTTTTTGTGTGCCAAAAATTCACAAGAACTTACGACAACCTCCAGGCCGTCCTATAGTTTCAGCCATGGGATATTTTACACACAACCTGGGATGTCTTTTGCATGAAGTGTTGCTTAAGGAAGTAATTAATCTTCCATCATATATTAAAGATTCTTTTGACTTTTTGGATAGAGTTAAAAACATTAAATGGTTAGAACATATGTATTTTATAGTAGTCGATGTAACCAGTTTATATAGTAATATCCAGCATAAATATGGACTGGAAGATATACACTTTTTTCTAGGAGATTATCCTAGAACGCAATATATTAAAAAATTAGTTGATTTTTGTTTAAATAATAACATATTTGAATTTGAGGGGAGTCTTTATCAACAGAAACAGGGCACAGCCATGGGGCAGCGTTCGCCCCCATGTATGCAAACATGTTTATGGGTTATATGGAAAGTACCCATATATACAGAAGTGCCTTCTTTCAAAAATATGTAAAAATTATTATAGGTTTATAGACAACCTTATTTTCATATGTTAAAATGGTATTGAAGAGGTAGATGAGTTTTTAGATTATATGAATAAAAATAGATTTGGAATTAAATATGATCAATCGCAGGTTGGCTTGAAAGTTAATTTTCTCGATATTACTATTGTTGGCATTAATAATGAGAAAATCAAAACCAAAATACATGGAAAATTTCATCAGCAGAATTTAATGTTACAAGCAACCAGCTGTCATCCTCCACACACTTTGGCTTCCATACCATATGGAGAACTATTAAGAATTAGAAGACCGTGTAGTGATGAAAATAATTCCAAAACTGAGGCAATAAAAGCCATGAGAATGTTCTTAGATAGAGGTTATGATGAACTAATAATAATGGACAGTTATATGAAGATTTATGAAAATTACAATACAAAAAGAGAAAGGAATAATAAGGCTTATATTAGAAACAAGAAATTAGTTAAAGAGAATAACAGCATATTCTTTGTTTCTAAATATACAGTTTTTTTCTGATAGATTTAGTAAAGTATTAAGAGAATATTGGAAAATAATTAGGAGACAAGTATTTAGTTTATCGGAAATAGAATTAAGAACATCTTATCAAAGGGGACATATTATTAAAGATTTCTTAGTACATAGTAGATACCATAGACCAAAAGAATTGAAGAGAGCTAATATAAGAAGACTGGGTACTAATCCTTGTGGCAGATTGCCCATTTGCCAATATGCAGTACCTATGTTCCATTATATTAATGGAAAAAAAATCCAAATACAAGGTTGTTTTACTTGTACAACGAAAGGCATACTTTATGCAATAAAATGTTCATGTAATTGTTTCTGTATAGGTGAAAGCAAAAGGAGTTTAAGTGAGAGAATTAAGGAGCATGTTAGGGATATAAAGAATAAAAAAATCAACAGCCCAGTAGCAGATCATTTTAATTCGGTACATAAAGGGGAAACCGATAGTTTAATGGTAACGATTTTGGAACACATTACCTTACACTTTTCTGGTGAAAATTTACTGAAATATTTATTAAGAAAGAAGGAATCAATTTTAATAATGAAATATAATACTTTGCAGCTGAACGGGCTGAATAAGGAATGTCATTGGCAGAGTTTTATTTGATTTCAGTTGTTTTAGCCATGTATAGTGTAGATGTTACTTTAAATATTTTAATTAGATAATTGATTAATTGTAGCGAAGTATAAGAGGGAATATAGTGAGCATTCATTTTACTCTGTAAAGGCTGACATGGCCGAGGCGCTAGGAGAGATCAATTGGCGAAGTTCTTCATTGTGCTTTTTATATTCAATTCGCTGTGAAATTAAACAGATTTTTTGGAAAAGGTGTCGCTGGTTTTTGGATGTGGTACAGCAGTTCTTGATCTGAAGTGGTTTTAATTCAACATCAGATTTATGTTGGGTAATCCAGGCATGTAGTTCAGCAGTTTTACTTCTTACACTTCTAACATTTATAGCAGCAAAAATTAGATCACCAGGATTGGGGATTGACTGTTGTTGGGTTACAGAAGTATGTGAGAACAAATTATCTTTGTGTTCATTGTGATAGGTTGGGCCAGGATTAGGGTGTATATCTCTTCCTAGAAAGATTTTAGCATATTGGGGAAATTATGCTTACTTATTTTTTGGAGAGGATTCTTGGACTTAATTTTGTTTTGGTTTGAGTTGAAGTGCAATTAATCAGCCTATATTTGGAATAAAGGTTAGGGGCATTATTAGATAGGTTTGGTGCAATGTGTGAAGAGTGTAAAGAGGGAGTATGGATAGGTGGTTGGGACAGAGTTGGAGAGATGTTGCCAGATATTATTGAATCATAATAGGATGAACGCATAGTAGGAAGAGAAGAATAGAGGATAAGCTGAACAGTAGCATAATTAAGTACAGGTATCTGTGTTTTATAGATGTCAGGTAGTGGGGGAGTAGCAATGAAGAAGGAAACAATAAGTTGCGGGATAGAAAGAGATTCAGTGATGGTGGATTCTGAGAGCTGGAAGAGGATAGGTAAGGAGAGAGGCATTTCCTGTAAAAGAAGAGGGATATTAAAGGCTAGAGTATAAAGATATAATCAAAATATGAATAAATGAGGGTTTATTTGGGAAATGAAAAAGATACAATGCAGACTAGATAGGTACTATTTGGGAGAGTTGTGATTATAAATGGATATAGTGTGAAGCAGTGTGGGAGGAAGAAAGTTGGGAATGGGACTAAAAATTAAACAGAGATAGGGAAGTAGAAATCAAGAAACAGAAGTGTATGTATATAAGTAGTAAGGTCAGTTGGGTAGGGTTTTGGAATAAGAGTCACAAGTGAAATATGTATATAGGATATAATGTTATAGTAAGATGGAGTGGTGGAATTTGTAGATAGGGTAGGTAGCAGGCTTCCCACCTTCAGGCCAATTCATAAGTGAGAGCAATCAGCTTATAGCCAGAACAAAGCAATTAAAGAGATGTAAGTAAAACAGGTTGTCTGTCATTTCCTTAGACTAAATAACTGCCATATGCACTACAGTCTACTGGTTAAGCAAAAGGGGACAGTGGCCAACTTAGTAAGAGGTCCTTAGAGTGCACTGACTATTTCACGGAGACTTTCAATCACAGAGCAGGCATCTATTTAACTGATTAAAGTTAATATGCAGCAATGTTCTTCATAATAAATATGCTTACATTAAATAATGACAAAATTCTCAGTAAGCTTGAATGTGTAGGGCCTTGTAGCAGAGCTCCTGCAATATTGAGGTCAGATGCAGTGACCATAGGCTATTAAACAATAATAAAATTCTGAGTAACCTTGTAGGTGTAGGGCCTTGTGGCAGAGCTCCTGCAATATTGAGGTTAGATGTAGTGACCATAGGCTCTACTCTATGAAGGAAGATAGTGACTGAGTAAAGTGCCTCAAATGAGTGGGTACCTACTGAGGAAGTCAGTGAATTAAAATGACTGATGGTGTCTGTTACTTGATCCCAAGTAATGGTCATTGACCTGATGTAATGGAGCCCCACCCCATTACAGTTAGCCCCACCCATTCAGCTACTTTGTGCTGGTGCCACTGCTGTCTGTTAATATACCAGCTGTCAATTGAGTACATGTTCAATTAGGAATACTATCAGGAAGTCTGAAAATTCAAGTTGTACGTATGTGGGGGAGGGGGGTTGGAATAATCTAACAAAAAACACTGATACAGTGGATAAGGCTTTGTGGCTATAACATTCTGACTGAAATACTACAGCCCATTATACTAAAGTAGCAAGGTTGCCTGTGATTTGTGTTCACTACCCCTTATCTAACACCTGTCACTTGCTTTCCATTATATCATACTGGCACATGGCAGTGCCATCAGAAGACTGCTTGCTGGACCCATGCACGGCCATGAGTTTTAGCATGTCTCAAGCATAATCAAAGCAAACCTTTAACATGCTGGTTCAGCACCGAGGAAAATCATTGTTACAGCAGAATGCTAACAGGAGATAGAGACTGCACAACTTAAAGAGTTCTAAGGTGCTGTCAGAGTCATACTTGTAAAACTTTCTCCACAAATATATGTGGCAGAATGTGTCTTTGTTTGTGTCTTTCGGCTTTTCCTGGTTAGTTGTCGCCACAGCGGAACTGCGATCCGCTAATGATTGGTAGTTGATTTTTACATGCCGAGTTACCAGCCCTGATGCACAACCTTCAACGAAGGTATGCCCATTCACACATGTCTCCACGCAGAAGACACTCTAGCTGAGAATCGAACCGGACAGCATCTTACTGTGAGGCGACAATGCTACCGCAGCACCACCACTGCGGGTATGTGGCAGAATGTGTGTAAGAGGATAAAATATGAGAAATAAATTGTACAGCACAGGAGAATCAACTGCACCATGGTTTATAGTGCCTGTTGAGTGCATAACACCATAAACTATTAGGAATTTATGCTATAAAATACTATTAGACAGTATGCAATATCATTCCCATCTTGTAGTACAGACAGCTTTTGAGTTAAATGAGTGATGTACCTCATAATGTGTGACATTGGAGAGGTACAAATCCAGTGGAACTGATATTAATCTGATTGTATCTAATACTGCAACTGCTAGGGCTATTCTTCCTTGTCTTCAGCACAAACACTAAGACGGGTGCCTATTACAGAACAATTTAATGCTTTTACTGGAGGCACACACAAAACAATGCATCGTCACTTCAACTACTGTAGAGAAATAAAATGTATTGTGTGTGCTGACAAAGAACACACATGCTACTGTAATTGCATTCTATTTAAGAAGTACTTTTGTGCCAAAAAGACGGCCATGGCTATGATAATTATTTTATTTGTGACAGCACAATGCGATTGCAATTGCTACTTACAACCATATGTAGCCAGGTTAATGTGACCTCATGAGTGGATGTGTAATGCCAGCAATGCAACAGCAGGACAACAGAGTGACACCTGGATAAACCCATCTTTGAAGGGACACCCAGAGGAGTAATATGCATATGACGTTTGTGCAGTGTGGGTAAGTAGTGATGAGGTGAGAGGGGATGAGCTGGGAGCCAGTGACTACTTATGATGGGACATTATGAATTTGTGCATAATTTAAATGGAGGTGAAAGGAAAGAAACAGCAACCATTTTAACAGTTTTTGATGGAATATTTTTAAGATTGTTGGTTGTTTTTATATCACAATACAGTATGTCAAAAACATTATATACCATACTGTGTGTTTCTCCTTCAGACATGTTAATGTACACTGTCACCTGCAGAAACAGTTACTCAAAAACACATGTATGAAAGTGATAGCGCATTTGCCTGGTGGTTGTTTTAAGAATACACACTTAGAAATCATTGCATTTTTATGACTCAGTAAGCTATTTGCATTATGTTGCACAGAAGTAAAGGGTCTGGACTGTGTATCTAGCAAATGGGACTAATGTATGTGAGCCCTCCTTGGTGAAACTGATACAGCTAAATGTACTAGAGATATGTTTATAGTTGGGATTAATCAGGTTAAGCATGATTATATTCAGATGTTGGGATGACCAAACCAGTAAGTTGTGAGAGTGAAAAAGGTAATTGGTAGCATATTCTGTCAGTGACTTTAGAAAACAAATTGTATATACAAAATAAGGGAGGAGATTTCTTATGTCATAGGTTGAGAAACATATGGGTAAAAACACCAGATTCTGATAAACAAGCAGTAATTCTTGACAGGGATTATGTAACTGCATAAATAACAAATATCCAGGGGTGTTCTGAGGCCCAATGCCACAGGGAGATGGCCTCTACACCCTTGGAAGAGCAATATGTATACGATCATATACACCCTGAAGGGCAGTATTGTGCTCAGAGAATGGGCTATGTGTTAAATTGCTTAATATTTTTTTGATATATTTTTGATGAAAAATAGTTCCTCCAACTAATGTTTTAAAGTTGTAGTACATGTAATTGTTGTTGGAGGAAGTATTTTACATCCAAAATACACAGTATGTAAATAGTTAATGTAAGAGAATATTTTCTTATACCCAGGTTCAGCAGCCTCAGAGTTACTATTTCTGTGAGCTTCAGTGTTACTGTACCACAGAGCTCCACACTGCAATTTTCCAGCAATCAGTCAGTGTCTTAACCAAAGCAGTTAATTTGCATATAGTTTAATAAGTTTTACAGCTTTTTTGGGGAAAAAAAATCAATGTTTTCTGAAGGCATTGTGATCTGATGAATTTATATTAACTCAATTTTGTTGTTGTTTAATGGTCCAATTCCCAGTTTTTTTACCCAGATCTCAGTTCACACATCTATGGAATGTATACATACATACATACAAATGTTTCAAGCATGGGCATTAATGCCCTTCTAGGTTGCCAGTATATCAACTTATTGACAATTGTCAGAAAAATGAATGCAATGAAGTGAAAAAATTAGGGTACTCTTTCAGTTACAGAATTTATATATGCCATCAATGTTGTGCATCAAAAATGTCTTCTTCTAAGACAAAAACAAATAAAATAACCATTGAATAGTGGCATTGTGGCATTGGATAACACTGACCTCATCAAAAGAAAAATATTAATCTCTGTTCTATATCAGTTTATACCGTTTGGCTGCTTAATAAATCTTAGTATTATATCTAATAATAATTGATGTAAAAACTTGTGTAAATAGTTATTTGTGTTTGTTCCTGTATATATTTTTTTAATAAAGATATTATAAAAATACACAACCTATATTACAATTTATAATTTGGCAATTAATATGGCAATATTCCAGTATTCAGATAATATGGTTTGCATGTCCTCCCCGTGGTTGAGTGACCTCCGAAAGACATGCCTGAATGGGCATGCCTTCGCTGAAGGTTGGGCATCAGGCTGGCAACTTGGCACCATAAAAATCTACTGCCAATCATTAGCGGACCAGAGTTCCGCTGTGGTGACCCCTAACCGGGAAAAGCCAAAAATACAAACAACAACTACAAACTGTTTCTGCAAACATGAGTTGCCTTTTGCATTTATTGTATCCTGTCCATTGGTTATTGTAATCACTTGATATTCTTCATGTTTCACTGTTGCAGTCATTACATTTGGGTTATCTGCTTGCAGTAGCCCTCAGTCGGCCTGATTAACAAAGTCTTGGGTTCTGCGTCGGTTGCTGTCCCTTCTTCCGTGACTTCAGGTCATCAGGGGTATAAAACATGCAGCTGACACCATTACATCAGTCTTTTTTGCCGTGCGGTGCCCGAAGCAGAAGCAATTCACAAGTGCCGGTCGGCCAACTCCTGAAATTTTCATTTTCGAGTTTCAGAACTGAAGTCATCAACTAAAAGCTAACTACTCCGTTGGGGAAACTTTTTCTTGCTCTAAACCAACGTCAGTAAAAGTAAATAATTGCATTAGTTGTGGAAAGCAAATACATCATAAAGATTTTAATTCGTACTGTATTCCTTGCCTTGGCCCTGACCACGACGTACCTCGTTGTCGGTTTTGTGCCTTATTTAAACCTCAAACTATCCGTCATCGGTATATTTATGCTTCTAAATATTTTGGTGCTCAGTTCAGTTATCCCAATATGTCTTCGGTAAGCCATCCGACTACCGACATTTCAAAAAAATGCAAAGGTAGAGACAGAGACAGGCTGCCGAGGTCCAAAGCTGCCGACGACGCTTCTCCTAAGCCAGTCGCCAGTTTGCCGGTACTCAGTGAGACGCTTTCACAGCTCCTGATACCTGCTACTTCACATTCGCAGGCCTCTACTGAGACCCATTCGAAGTACGGAATGCCACGAGATGCTTCAACTGTGGAACCTGCGGATGTCTCTAATTTGGATGGGTCTGGAGCCATTTTGCAGGCACCGGCTTCTGAGGGTGTATTCAGGCCTATGGACTTGCGTATTAAACCGATGCCATCTTCTTCTTCAAGGCCTAAAACTTGAACCATGCCTAGAAAACTGACACCCAGTCTGCATGGCCAGGCCTCTATGCCTAAAAAACAAATGATAAGAATGGCTGAAGACCTTATTACTTTAATCAGGGGAAGCCAACCTTCCCCCTCTAAGAGACCTAGGACTGAGTTTACTTATGATACTTCTGACCAGGATTCTGAATTTTCTGTTTCCTCTGATGACCAGGATTTACCCTTATCTGCCTATGAGGATTCTGATGCTGAGGACTCTATTCCCTCTGCATCCCCTCTGGAGGATTTTTCTTTTGGTGAAACCTTGCATACCCTCAGGGACCATTTTCATTGGGAAAGTCAGGATTTCTCTGATTCTAAAAAGAGGCTTAGGGATTTCTTACTCCTGCCCCAGCACAGGCCTTTAGCCATACTTCCTGTACTAGACATTGTTGATGATGCCTTTTCGGAATCTAGCTTGGCCCCTGTCTCCTTACCTCCTTCTCCCAGAAAGCCTGATAGATACTACAGGGTCTCTGACTCTCATAAGTTCCTTTTTAAAAATCCTTCTGCGGATCCTGAGACCATTTCACAGGGACCCAAGGGCATTAAAGCTACTAGTGCCAAGAATCCTACCCCCTCTGATAGAGACTCCAGGGCGCTGGATATATGGGGTAAGAAGGTATACACTTCTGCAACTTTGGCCATTAGGGCCATAAACTGCCAAATATGAAGTAGTTAACATCATTTGTGCATCAACCTATGGGTTATCGGATCCACATCGGATCTGAGCCGGCAGTTTCCAACAGCTAAGATCCGAGCTCCAAGCTCCTCCCCCTTACCCATAACCCCCTGCCATCCCTTCCTGAACTCAGATCTAGTTTGCCACGGTTACACCAGCAGCTTGATCTCGAGCTTCCAGGTCTTCAAGAGTTTTTCTGTGAGAAAAATCTTTTCCTTTTCTACTATAGTTAAAGTTTTTGTGTGAGTTTTGTGTTGCATTACCTTTCCTTTAGTTTTACAGCAATTGTTAGCATTTTCCTCCCCCATTTCTCGTGAGAGTGTTAGGGTGTGTGTGTGTGTGTGTGTGTGTGTGTGTGTGTGTGTGTGTGTTTGGTTTTGGGGTCTAGTGTGTGCGTTTTTAGGTTATTATGTCTGAGGCCGCCAAAACTTTTTTCTCCAAGTGTACCGAGTGTGGCCATAAGCTTTCCCTGGCTGATGGCCACACTTGGTGCGTTTTATGTCTTGGGGTTGAATACCTGTCTTCTGGCTGCTCTATTTGTGCAGCGTTCAACCCCAGGGTTATCAGGGACCGGAGGTCGAAGCTGATTCTTGCGGGACTCCTGCCCCCGGACTCAGCTCCGTCCTCCTGTCCCTCTGTGGCTCCTGCCTCGGCTGCGGCAGCACCTACGGATACTTCCCTTCCCCTGGCCGGGACTCAACCTCCCACCTTGGGCCAGGAGGATAGGGAAGCCAGGAGAGAGAAGCGCCGAGAAAAATACCACAAGCGGTGGGCCGAAGCCTCTGCTTCGGCCCTGCCAGCCAAGCAAGCTTCTCCCCCCAGGACGTCCAGGCCTTCTCCTTCCCGGCTCTGTTCTCCTAGATTTTCGCCGGGGCCGGAGGAGAATGAGGCCCGGTCTTCCTCGAGGTCATCGAAGCGGCACTCACGTCCCGCCTCGGTGGCCTCTTCTAGGTCCACGAGAAGCCTAACAGATGCAGACTTGGACCGGATGATGAGAAGGTTCCTCCAGGCCCAGCTGCAGATGGGAGTGCTCCTGCCCCCCCCCCTCCAGGGGAGAGCTTGGCCCCTTTTTTTGCCCCGATTGCTCCTTCTCCGACCCGCTTTCCGGGTTCGGGGTCTACGGAGCTGAGTAGCGTTTGAGCCGGGGGAATGTTGGCGCCGATGGAGTCGGGTACTTTGGCGCCGACAGCACCCTCGAGCCTGTCAGGTCCCTTTTCTCAGATCCAGGCTCTCGGAGCCGAGAGCTGAGCTTCGGATCTGAGGCGGTCAGTATGCCTTCGGCTCCGGCTAGGTCAGAGCGTACTGGCCCTTCGGATCCAATCGCATCGGCTCTGGCCCCGATCTGCTCGTCAGATCCGAGGGAGGGTCTGCTCTCGGATCCTAGGGAGAGCGGCTCTCCTTCGGCATTCAACGTGGTGGAGAGGGTTCTGTCGAGGGATTCCAGGCCCCCGGCTTTAGCTACTGCTCCACCCTGCACTCCCTCGCAAACAGTCCGACTTCCATCACCCGGCCCCAGGGACAGCCTGCTCAGACGTCCCAGATCGTTCCCTTGTTGGAACAGAATGTGGTTGGTGAGGCCTCCTTGGACAGCTCCCCTGAGGAAGTTCCTCACAAACGCAAGTGCAAAAGGAGGCACTTGGACTCCCCTGAGTCTTTGACAGAGGACACGGACTTGGAGGAAGGGGAAGGTTCCCCAAGATCACCCCCCCGAAGACATCTCATTTGGAGACATCATGGAGATGCTCAAGATCAGAGGGGAGTGGTCCGCCCCAAAACCTACCTCGGACAAGTCCGTGTTCCTGGAGGTGTTTGAAGCAGGCCCATTTACCTCTTGGGTGTCCCCTCCAGCCGATCCCCTGGTCGATCTGATCACTACCAGGGCATGTAAGGAGCCGGACACTGTGGAGCCCGTCTCTAAGAGGCCAGACAGGATTCTTAGGCCCCCCTCAGATAGGTCACATTGGAGTAAGGGAACCCCCGTAGATGCCATGTTGGTGGCAGCAGCCACCAAAAGGGAACTGGCCCAGGAGAGTCCCTCGGTCCATCCCCCTGACAAGGAGTCTCGGGCGATGGACCGTTTGGGGAAGCGGATGTTTGCTTCAACCGCTTTCTCCATAAGGTCGCTGAACTACATGGCGCACGTCATACGGCTCCAGCGGGATCTTATTAAAGAATACGCTGGGTCACCCCCAGAGTCCATGTCGGCAGAGGATAAACAGGTGTACTCTACCCGAATGGCCACTCTCAAGTCTATTTCCAGTACATCTATGCGGCTACTGTCCCATGCTACGGAAGGAGCCGCTAGAGTTAGCAGAGCGGGCATCGTCCTAAGGCGACAGGTGTGGCTCCGCCACTGTGATTTTGCGGAACCCTTCAAGGTGTCATTCGCTAATGCCCCGTTTGATGGTTCTGCCCTCTTTGGCAAGACCGTACGCGACACCTTGGTCCAGAGCGAGAAAGATGGGAAGATGTTGTCTGCCATCGGAGTCTGCTTCTCTGCTCCCCAGAGGTCCTTCTCAAAGAACCAAAAGGCACAGAAGAAGATGTGGTTCCGAAAGTCTCAGCAATCCCGTTTCACTCTGGAAACCCCGTCCTTCAGAGGCAGAGGAGGACAGGGTGGACACTGCCCTAGAGGCAGAGGGGGCCTGAAGAACTTTGGGTCCAGAGAACCTTTCTCTGATTGGCCTATGCAGCAACCCTGAGGGGTTACCCGACTGCTCCACTCTGGAGGCAGTCGGTAGGCATTTCTCAAAGCACCTAGCAACTTGGGAGTCCATCACGACAGACCACTGGGTGCTTCGAATTATATCCAGAAGCTATGAGATTCCGTTTCTCCATCCCCCTCTCAGACCCAGGTACCTCCCTGATGTCCCACCCGATCAGAGGGAGGCTGCAGCCACAGAAATTCGTCAGCTGCTAGAAAAAGGAGCAATCCAGCATGTCCCCCCAGACCAGTATGGATCAGGCTTTTACTCCAGGTTCTTCTTGGTGCCAAAAAAGATGGGGGACTTAAGACCAATCCTCGACCTATCCCTCTTGAACCTGGCAATAGCCAAAGAAAAGTTCCGGATGGTCACTCTTCAATCCATTCTCCCCCTCTTGCAGGAGAACGACTGGATGTGCTCCATAGACCTCAAGGATGCGTACTACCACATCTTGATGGACAGATGATCCAGGAGGTTTCTCCGCTTCAGGCTAGGAGCCAGCCATTACCAATTCAGGGTCCTCCCCTTTGGTCTCACCACGGCCCCCTGGGTGTTCACCAAAGTGTTAACGGTGGTAGCAGCCCCCCTGAGACTCCAGGGAATTCAGGTCTTTCCATACCTGAACGACTGGCTCCTGACTGCCCCCACAAGGCATCTACTCTGCACAGCCAGGAATTTCTTTCTTTGCCAAGCTCCCTGGCTGGGGATCACGATCAATGCTGGAAAATCCTCCCTGCTTCCGACTCAGATCATAGATTTTATCGGAGCCAGGTTGGACACAAACCAGCTTTTAGCCTTCTTAACTCCAGACCGGATGCGATCTCTAAGACTCCATGTGCAGGCCATTCTTCATTGCCCAGCCCCTCCAGCGGAATTGGTTCTGAGGGCCCTAGGCTCAATGGTGGCTACCATCAATCTCCTTCCCATGGCACGCCTAAATATGAGAATTCTGCAATGGACCCTCCAAGTCCAATGATCCTTCCTGCGTTATCCCCTGAGCCATCCTGTCCCTCTCAGCAGGGTTTGCAGGAGACCCCTCTTATGGTGGCTCCAGTCTCCGGACCTTCAAAAGGGGCCCCCCTTCTCTATGTCTCCTCCCCTAGCAACCGTGACCACGGACGCCTCTCGCCTCGGATGGTGGGGCATTGTTTGGGCAGGACCATCCAAGGCACGTGGAACCAGACGGAGACCTCACTGCATATCAATGTCCTAGAGATGAGGGTGGTGCTGTTAGAGTTGCAAGCATCTTCAGAGCCTTCTTCCCGTCGGGACTATTGTGATCCAAACGGACAGCATGTCAGTCGTTTGGTATATCAACAAACAAGGGGGAACCAAGTCCTATCAACTTTCTCGAGAGGCCATGAGAGTTTGGGAATGGGCGATTTCCACCAACCATTTTCTCATAGCGATGCACATTCCAACATCCTAGAGTACAAATTGAGTCACACCATCCTCTCGCCGTACGAGTGGTCTCTGAATCCCAAAGTAGCGAAGCAGATCTTCTCCAAATGGGGTCAACCTTGTTGCGATCTTTTCACCTCTTCTTCAAACACGAAGTGCAACACCTACTTCACTCTAATTCCCCCACCTGGGGAATCACCAAGAGACGCTCTAGTGCATGCTTGGGCCACCCGGTCTACTTTATGCTTACCCGCCTCTTCCCCTGATGCTAAAGTTTCTGCAGAAAGCCAGATGGTTGGGGAGCACAACAATCCTCATTGCCCCATTCTGGCCTCGTCAGGCATGGTTCCCATATCTATGGTCTCATCTAGTGAATCCTCCCTGGATTCTAGATCCTGTCCCGGATCTGATATTTCACCCTTTGGGCCTGCCGGCCCTGAACCTGGACAACCTCAAGCTCGCTGCTTGGTTGATCCAGTTCCACTGTTAGCTAGGACTCCCGGTATCTCTTCCCCAGTCAAAGCGATCCTAGTAGCTGCTCACACGCCGTCTACTAGGAAGGTTTATTGTAGCAAATGGAACCGCTTCTCTGTTTGGGCAGAACATCAGAAACTAGATCCTTTTATAGCTCCGTTACCAGCTGTGCTGGATTTTCTGTCAGTATTATTCGATCAAGGTGCTAGCTCTTCCACAGTCAAAGTCCAATGGGCGGCAATCACTCATTACCATGTTGGATGTGATCTTGGCCCTTTGACCTCATCCAAATTGTGTAAGGCCTTCTTAAAAGGCACCTTCTTACTAAGACCTCCGGTGAAGGATGTAATTCCTCCTTGGGACTTAACACTGGTACTCCAGGTTTTAACAGCTTCTCCCTTTGAGCCTGCTGCTTCGGTAGATCTCAAATTCTTATCCTGGAAAACGTCCCTTCTGGTTGTTATTACTTCGGCAAAAAGAGTTTCAGAACTTCAAGCCCTTTGTGCCAAACAACCGTACTTGACTTTCTACAAAGATAGGGTATTCCTCAGGACCAATCCCTCTTTTCTGCCCAAAATTGCTTCCGAATCTAACATCAACCAGTCTATTAATTTGCCAGTCTTCTTTCCCAATTACCAAAATAAAGGCGAATACAAGTTACACTCTTTGGATGTACACAGACAGTTAAGATTCTATTTGCACAGGACAGTCGGTCATAGGCAATCAGACCAGCTGTTTGTGTCCTTTGCTAAATCCAGTTTGGGAAAATCTGTTTCTAAAGTCACACTGTCCAGGTGGATTTCCCAGTGTATTCTCCTGGCTTATGAGAGTTCTGGCCGGCCTGCTCCTCATGGAGTCCATGCCCATTCAACTCGGTCTGTTTCTACCTCTGCTGCTTTTCAAGCTAGAGTTTCGTTGGATGACATTTGCTCTGCTGAAACGTGGGCTTCTTCTCATACATTTATAAACCACTATAAGTTGGATTTGGTTTTCAGAGGGAGAGCATCCTTTGGCTCCGCAGTGCTCCGGAACATCCTTCCATAAGGGCCTCCCAAGATTCAGGTAGCTGGGGACTCTGTCCCATAGGTTGATGCACAAATGAAGTTAACTACTTCAGATTAAGAAGTTATGTACTCACCATAACGTTCCATCTGAGTAGGTAAACTTAATTTGCCAGCAACCATCCCTCCCTCCGTCCCCCTGTCCTTTTCGGATGTTCATAGATATTCCTGCTTTCATGGTGGATTGTATCCAGTTTACAGTAGGCAGGTTGTGATTGCAGGTCTTGCTTTTAGGCAAACTCGATCTGAGGTCAGGAAGGGATGGCAGGGGGTTATGGGTAAGGGGGAGGAGCTTGGAGCTCAGATCTTAGCTGTTGGAAACTGCCGGCTCGGATCCGATGTGGATCCGATAACCCATAGGTTGCTGACAAATTAAGTTTACCTACTCAGATGGAACGTTATGGTGAGTACATAACTTCTTATTTCATATGTTAAAGTATCAGCAGCATATTATTGGATTACTTAAACAGAAAATTATGTTTCCTGATTGTGCTGAAAATAAGGATTTACAGGATTTACTGAATTCAGTGGAACAAGTTGGAAAACATACTTTACAATGTGGTTTTGATTCACTAGAGTCATCTTGCAGGGCTGCTGTAACTGGTTTTGTACTTAGAAGGCATGCTTGGCTTAAGGAGCAGTCCTTGCCAGATCATGTTACTGGATGCTCCCTTAAACCAGGACCGCCTGTTTGGCAACAAGGCAGAAGAAGGTCTTAAAAAGATGGAGGAAAAAGCTAAATCTATGCAAACTGTTAAAGATTTTTTTACTAGTACAACCTCCCAGGTTTAGTAGGCATTGGCCTTCCAAGAACTGGTCCTTTCCTGCCTCTTCCTAACCTTCTCAGTCCAAACCCAGATCCAGCAGAACTCCCAGGCTTCAGTCCCAGGGTACGCACAGGACTAAGCAGTGGGGGGCCTCCTCTTCCAAATCTGGGGGCAGTAAACCCCCCCCCCATGGTAAACTGTCCCAATGACTTTTTAAAACTGCCAAGCACTTCTCAACTGACTGTCCCTTTGGGGGGAAAGATTGCTCTTCATGCAAAGAACTGGGAACTCATTATCCAGGACAAATGGGTTTTAAATATAGTGTCCCAGGGATACAGATTTCACTTCCACATGTTACCAACACCAAGCGGGTGGCCAGGTCTACCCCCAAATCAGTGGGCAGAGGCTCAAAAAAAAGTACTTTCTCTCTTAAGCATGGGTGCTATTCAACTGGTACCAGAAGAGGAAAAGGGACAAGGTTTCTACTAGAGACTTTTCCTGGTACCCAGGAAAGATAATTCATGGCATCCTATCCTGGACCTGTCAACTCTAAACACCTTCTTGGTAATTCCAAAATTTAAGATGCTGACTCTTCACCAGTTGCTCCCTATGCTAAACAAAGATGCCTGGTTGGCAACACTAGATTTAAAGGAAGCATACCTGCACATCCCAGTCAGGGAATCTTGCAGAAGATACCTACGCTTCAAAACAGGCTCCATGCACTATCAGTTCTCTGCACTGCCCTTTGGCTTATCTACTGCGCCCAGGGTATTCACAAAGTGCCTAGCTCCAGTCATTGCATTTTGCAGGCAAAGAAATATTCAAATATACCCATACCTGGACTGTTGTTTAATTCAGGCAGAGAGCCAAGACATACTTTTGAATCATGTGGCTTTTGCTCAAAGGGTACTAACTTGTCTGGGGTACACCATAAATGAAAAGAAGTCATACCTGGTACCCTGTCAACAAATTATATTCCTGGGAGCAAGCTTGAATACAACTTCCTAGATGGCTTTCCTTATGCCAGAGAAACAAATTCATTTGACAACCTACTTCAAACAAGTGGCCACAAAAACCCTGCTATCTGCAAGGCAAATTCTACAAGCCTTGGGGTTCTTGGCCTCCTGCATTCTTCTAATTCCATATGCAAGACTGCATATGAGGAAACTACAATGGTATCTAAAAAGCCTATGGTGTCAACATTCTCAGGATCTAGAAGCAATGATTCCTATCATACCTTGCCTATGCCTAGAGTTCCTTTGGTAGGCAGAGGCCTGCCACCAAAACAAGGGATTACCATTCACACTACCCCCTGCCACCCAAACCCTAACAACAGATGCATCAGACTATGCATGGGGGGCTCACCTGGCAGGGAAGTGCATTCAGGGCAAATGGAACCCAAGCCAAATGCACCTGCATATCAATCAAAAAGAAATGTTAGCTGTACAGAATGCTCTGACAGCCTTCAAGGACCACATTCTTCCAGGACGATTAGTGGTAAAGACAGACAACACCACTGTTATGTGGTACATAAACAAGCAGGGGGGTACACATTCTTACTCCCTCTGCAGACTAGCCATGGCATTGTGATACAGAGCCCTGAGCTGCCAAGTGCATCTACAAGCTCAATTCCTGCCAGGAAAACTAAATACACTGGCAGACGAACTAAGCAGAAACCTCATGGACCCACACGAGCGGAAACTGGAACCACGGATTTTCAACATGTTGACAAGCAAATGGGGGAGCCCAGATATAGACCTGTTTGCCTCCCCCCAGAACTATCAATTTGACAAATTTTGCACAAGGACTCCCCACAAACTAGCTTGTAAAGTGGATGCCATGTCCTTCAGTTGCAAAAACCTATCAGTTTATGCCTTTTCTTCTCTGCCTCTGCTCTCCAAAGTACTACTAAAGATCAAATAAGGCAGACCAAGGACACTTTTGATTGCACCAGACTGGCCACACCAACAATGGTACCCCCTCTTGTGCAGTGTGTCACTGCTGGCCCCATGGCACCTGCCTCAGACTCCTACCCTATTGTCTCAGCAGGAGAACCAGATTCTGCACCCCCAGCTTCAAACACTAAACCTAGCAGCCTGGCTAATCACCTAATCTCTCCTTTACCATCCCTCAGTAAACCAGTGATGGATATCATTTTAGAGGCAAGGAGGCCTAGTACTAGAAAATCTTATGCTGAGAAATGGAAACGATTCTGTGCCTGGTACCAGGCTCAAGGGATGAGTACTGCAGTGCCCAATTTACCTCAGATTTTACAATACTTAACTGAGATGCTTCACAAGGGCCTGTCCTTCTCCTCCATCAAAATTCACGCCTCAGCTATTTCAGCTCATTATAACACAGAACCTCCCCTCTTCTCTCATCCATTACTCAAGCAGTTCCTCAGAGGGGCCAAAAACTTACGACCACCCAGGAGAACTCCAACTCCAGCCTGGGACCTTAATTTTGTATTGGAGAAACTCACTCTTCCCCCTTTTGAGCCAGCTGCTACTGCAGATTTAAAATTCCTTTCTTGGAAAACAGCTTTCCTTTTAGCAATTACTTCAGCAAGAAGGGTATCTGAATGACAGGCCCTTATGGCAGTGGAGCCTTTCATCATCTTTCATGCAGACAGGGTGTCCCTCAGGGCCAATCCCTCCTTCATGCCCACGGTGGTATCCAGTGTGGCCCTTAATCAGTCCATTCATTTGCCAACCTTCTTTCCTAATCCACAGAACAAAGGGGAATGGATACTGCACTCACCGGATGTGCACAGACAACTTAGATTCTACTTGGACAGGACTAAACCTCAAAGGAAATCTGAACAACTGCTGGTAGCATTTGCTGCAGGGGCAGAGGGGAAGGCTATTTCAAAGCAAACCATTTCCAAATGGATAGGCCATTGCATTCATTTCTGCTACCAGCACCATGGAAAACCTATCCCACAGGGGATCAGACCCCACTCAACCAGGGCTGCATCTACCTCTACAGCCTTTCTCAGAGGTGTCCCTACCAGGGACATCCTAGAAGCTGCTACCTGGAATTCTGTACATACTTTCACCAAGCATTACCATCTGCCAATGGTCTCTAAATCCAGAGCTGGCTTTGCCACTGCAGTCTTGCAGGGCCTTATAGCTGGTCCTAATGGTATCTAAATTCCTCCTCCCATCCTTAGCTTTGGGAATCTACCCAAATGTAATGACTGCAGCAGTGAAACATGAAGAACATAGTACAGTTGTGCACACTTACCATAAATGTAGATGTTTGAGTGTGTTCACTGTTGCAGTCCTGGATACCCTCCCTCCAGCCCCCTTACCTTTTTTGGCTATACCTCTACTCTCCTTTACTATGCTCAAAAACTTTTTGGTGTATTTGCTTTTTTGTTGGAGGTATAACCTTGCATATTTATAGATTTTATGGCTTCCCCTTAGGGGGGCAGCTGGCATCTGGGGCAAAAAAACTGATGTAATGGTGTCAGCTGCATGTTTTATACCCCTGACAACCTGATGTCACGGAAGAAGGGACAGCAACTGATGCAGGACCCAAGACTTTGTTAATCGGGCCGACTGAGGGCTACTGCAAGTAGATAACCCAAAATGTAATGACTGCAACAGTGAATACACATGAGCATCTACATTTATGGTAAGTGTACACAGCTGTACTTTATTGTTTGTTGTTTTCTGTAAATAAGTAAATTATTTTTGTAACTATCTCTTATTGTTGCTGTCTTCCTATTATTTGATAGTCTTGCTGTCCTCTTATATATTAATATTTTCCTGTTTTTCTGTACCCAGGCTGAAGCTGAAAATGGTCCATATAGATCAGTGTTGTACATCCATTAACAAACACATAAAATAAATAAATAAATAAATAAATAAATAAATAAAACTTCTTTTATACATGAATTTAAAAACTGTAATTGCACCTCTACAAGGTACAGTATTTCTGTACTCCCTAGAATTAAACTTAAATTCACATATGTGCATTATAGACTATTTCCTACATCGTTCACTTGCTTCAGTAGGACAGTATAATTTCTGTTTAGAATGTATGTATTCTTATCATTTGTCTACATTAGTATATGATAATTGTACCTCAGTCAATGTCTTGTTTGAACCCTTGTGTCTTGCTGTATTTTGCTGTTTTGACACCTGTATGTTTCTGCCTACCTTAAAACTGCATTTTATCTAATGCATTGTCCTCTTCTGTTGAGCCCTTGTTATGCCTGAAATAAGCTTTTGGATCAGAGGAAAGTAAAACACAGGTCCTTGTAACTGTTGCTGCTGCTGTTGCAGTTACTTGCATTAGATGGCTGTATTTATTTATATGCCCCCCCCTACACACACACACACACACACACACACACACACACACACACACACACACACACACACACACACACACACTTTAAAACCGAATAAACAGATATATTATTGTTCAAGCCTGAGAATCTTGTGGCATTAAATCTCAGCTGCCAATGCAACTCTTGCTTGTTTAAATGTTTGTTAACAATTTCACCTCTGGAATCATTTACCACTTGATCTAAGACCACATACATAAACTTATGATCTTTATTGTTTTTAATATGCCTAAATAGTGTATTGGTTGTTCTACACTTATTAATATCTACTATATGTTCGTAAATCCTATTTTTTTATTTTTCTGCTTGTCATCCCTATGTAAAAAGCAGAGCAGTCTTCACATTTTGCCAAATAAATTACTTGCTTACTATCACAAGAATAATGGCCATTAATTTTGACTATTTCACCTTTGATTTCTACTGTATCTGTTCTTTTTTACATACTGACATTGCGCACAATGTCCACATTTTAGCATAACTTGCCTTTTGTCACTTTTTATTAGTTTCCGATTTACAATAAAAATTTAAAAGTATCTCCATGTATAAATACTATCTTAGGTTTATCACCTAATATTTCATAAAGAGAATTGTTGGACCTAAAAATATTCCAGTTCCTGATAAGACATTCATTTATAGCTCTGCTAAAGTTTACTATCATTAAAATCAGTACGCCTGGATGAAACATCTATTTGATCTGCCATTAACACTTCCCCATTCAAGATGGGTTTAAAAAAAACACACTAAACCTCTTATTAATAACCTCTTCTTTAACCTCTTCTAAAAATGATAGTGGATAACCCCTTTTTTTAAACATATCCAACACCAACCACCTCACATTCTGTAATGAACCTACTTGTATTTGACACCATCTGAGCCAGACGTACCAACTGACCCTTAACAACTGCTTTTTGTCTGGCTTATGGGGTGACAACTTGTCCAATGTAAATAAGAATTAGAAAATATAATTTTCCTATAAATATTTGATGAAAAATAAGATTATCATTATTCATAACCTCCACATCCAAATATATGATATTATCTGGATTGAAAGTATAACTAAATTTCAAAAAAATTACCTGTATTGTTAATATATACCAGAAATGTTTGTAATTTTTCTTCCGTATCATTCCATAATACAAAAATGTCATCCAGAAAGTGTATATACAAAAGCCAAGATTAACTAAAATGACTACTAAAGATGCATTGTATTTCCCAATTGGCCATAACTAAGTTCACAAAACTGGGGGCAGAAGCTGCGCCAAAACCAACATTCATTTTCTGTTTGAAATATTGATTCTCAAAAAAATGAAATTGTTTTTAAGTACACATTCCACACTTAATTCACCTAACCAAACAATATTTGTTCAAAACCAATCAGACCCACTTCATGAGGGATCACTGAATACAAATTGATAACATCAATTGTAACAAAACAACATTTGAGTTAAATGGAATATTATTTATCTGACTTAAAATATTCTAAGAACCTTTGCAGATATATTTGAGTTTTTCCAGACTTCTTTTTAACAATTGATCCAAAATATGTGCAATGACAAAGTCCTGGCTCTTGTTGCATCTACTATCAGTGTTATGGGCAGATTATTCAACTCTTTGTGTATTTTATGGATGCCAAAAATCCCAGCTATTACAAGAGTTCTATTAACCATATATTCATATTCACTTTTATTAAGCAAACCTTCCAATAACATATCATACAACATGGCATCAACCTTTGCATATGGCCTAAAATTTCATTTCTAGAACTTGAACTATACATATCTTCATCCAATAATAGATGCGGTCTTTTACTATAATCAACATAATCGATAAGGACATAACCACCCCCTTTGTCTGGCTTCATACCTCTTACTGAACTATAATTGCATATCTGCTCAAACAATTCCTTTTCAATAATTGACAAATTATGATATTTAATGTCACAAGGTTGACTCAGCAATTTCTTAATCTCACTATCACACAATTTTTCAAACAACAATATATTAGCATTCATTGGTGGATTGAAGCAATTTGGTTTACTAACAGATGTATAAACTTCTGTATTAACATTTCTAACATTTTAAGTCATTTGTAAACCATAACTTCAAACTGCGCTTTCCAGTAAAAAGCCTTAAATCAATTAATGTATCTACTAACCTTGCTCATTTTGTGGGTACACATCTGGAGCTTTCTGACAAAACATCTGCATGCTCCACTGAAAAATGTTTGCTTAAATAATTATAAAGTTTAAAATCCATGTCCAAATTATAAATAACTTGTACCTCATTAAATTAAGTATGGCATGTTAATGTTTCTAGGATTTGTTCTGGTTGGAATACAGTCTCTTGGGCCTCATCCCCTGCTGAAAATAACGTTCTTCAATGTAATTCTCTTCAGCTGAGGCAGAACACTGGTGTTTATTCTGGACTCTTTCCAATCTGCTCACTTCTAAAGGGCTCTCCCTCCCAGATTGAATATTGGCTCCATCTATAGTCATATGTGAATCCTGTTGATTATTAGGCCAATTACTGGAGGTATCTAGTAAATTGGGAAATGCAATTGGGGGATTTGGATATGCTTCCCTACTTAGATAACTGGCTACATTTCTTCTGAATTTACATATTTTAAGAACCAAAATCTCATTACAAGTCTTTTCCACCAGTTTGAACCCATTATTATACTTTAATTTAAAATGTTCTCAAAACTGGAAGCACAAGCTGCCACCATAGCAATGCCTATTTCCTGTTTGAAATATTGATTCTCAAAAAATATGAAGTTGTTTTTTAGTACACATTCCATAAGAGTTACAGCCATTTTGACCCTATGAATACTTGGAAATGACAGTGTCTAATAATGCTCGGAGGTTGAGTGGGTGTGTGTCTATTGGTCTGAGTAGTAGTGGTGATAGTCTGGGGCTCCCTTTGATTCAAACCACCCCAAATATTGGGGCTGCTACAGAGAGAGACTCTTAATTTTTAACTTGAAAAGTGAACCAGTTTGACTTGGGTACCCATACAAAATGAATACCATTTAGCCATCAATATCAGGGTACATTTGAAAAGAAATTGTTATCCTTTAAAAAGTTGCAATTGAAAAATAGCTATTTACTAAAGAACTTGGACAATAATATCATGCAGAAGGGCCTTCATTTATGGAAGTTTCCAAATGGAGTGCCAAACAGCTCTGGTTATCATAAAGAGCTATTGCAACTTTTTGATAAAACCAGCATGGATTTAATGCAGCTGATGGTGAAATACAGTAACTTGGAAATCGGGCAGATTTCTAAGGAATGTGATTTGTTGAATGCCAACATAATGGGTGACTTGATATTTGAGCAATTTAAATTAAAGTATAATAATGTATTCAAGCTGCTGGATAAGACTTGCAATGAAATTTTGGATTGTAAAATACATAAATTCAGAAGAGATGTAGCCAATTATCAAAGTAGGAAAGCATATCCAAATCCTCCAATTACGTTTCCTAATTCAGTAGAAACCCCTAATAAGTGGCCTATTAGTTAAGAGGATTTGTATATGTCTATAGAAGGAGCCAACAGTCAATCTGGGAGGGAGGTTCCTTTAGAAGTGAGAAGGTCAGAAAGAGTTCAGAACAAACACCAGCTTTCTACCTCAGTGGAAGAGAATTACAATGAAGAACATTATTTTCAGCAGGGGACTAGGCCTAAGAGGCTCTATTCCAACCAGAACAAATCAAAGAAACATTAACAGACCATACTGAATTTAATGAGGTACAAGTTATATATAATTTGGACATGAATTTTAAAGTTTACAATTATTCAAACAAACATTTTTCAGTGGGGCATGCAGATGTTTTATCAAAAGGCTCCACGTTTGATTTGTACCACAAAATGAGCAAGGTTAGTAGTTACATTAACTGATTTAAGAGTTTTTGCTCAAAAGCTTAATTTGAAGTTATGGTTTAAAAATGACTTTAAAAATGTTAGAAATGTTAACAATACAGAAGTTTATACATCTGTTAGTAAATCAAATTGCTTCAATCCACCAATGAATGGTAATGTATTGTTGCTTGAAAAATTGTTTGATAGTGAGATTAGGAAATTTTTGAGTCAACCTTGAGACATTAAATATTGTAATTTGTCCGTTATTGAAAAGGAATTGTTTGAACACGTATGTAATGATAGTTCAGTAAGAGTTATGAAGCCAGACAAGTGGGGTGGTTATGTCGTTATGGATTACACCGATTACAGTAAAAGAGTGCATCTGTTATTGGCTGAAGATATCTATAGTTCAAGTTCTAGAAATTAAATTTTAGGGCATATGCAAATGTTGATGCCGTGTTGTATGATATGTTATTGGAAGGTTTGCTTAATAAAAGCAAATATGAATATATGATTAATACAACTCCTGTAATAGCTGGGATTTTTGCTATCCCTAAAATGCACAATGATTTAAATAATCCACCCCTAAGACTGGTAGTACATGGAGCAAGAGCCAAGACTTTTTTATTGCAAGATTTTTGAATCAATTGTTAAAAAGTTTGAAAAAATTCAAATATATCTATAAAGATTCTTGGCACTTTTTAAGTTGGCTAAATAATATTCTATTTAATTCAAATGTCATTTTTGTTACAATTGATATTATTAATTTGTATTCAGTGATTCCTTATGAAGAGTGTCTGGTTTTGAACAAATACTGTTTGAGTTAGGGGAATTAAGTGACAATAGGGTCAAAATGTCTGTAACTCTTATGGAATGTGTACTCAAAAACAATTTCACTTTTTTTGGAGAATCAATATTTCAAACAGGAAATGGGCGTTGATATGGGGGCAGCTTGTGCTCCTAGTTTTCTGAACTTAATTATGGCCACTTGGGAAAGAAAATGCATTTTTAATAGTCATTTTAATTCATGTTGGCTTTTGTATACACATTTTCTGTATGACATTTTTGTATTATGGAATGATATGGAAGAAAAATTCCAAGAAGTTCTGGTATATATTAACAATACGGGTGATTTTTTTTAAATTCAGTTATACTTCTGATCCAGATAAAAATCATATTGGATGTAGAGATTATGAAAAATGATAGTGAATCTTATTTTCCATCAAATATTTATAGGAAAAATACATTTTCTAATGTTCACTTACATTGGACAAGTTGGTACCCCATAGGACAGAAAAAAAGCAGTTGTTAAGTCTCAGTTGGTACATCTAGCCTTGATGGTGTCAAATACAAATAGGTTCATTACAGAATGTGAACCGCTATTGGATATGTTTAAAAAGAGGGGTTATCCACTATAATTTTTAGAGGAGGTTAAAGAAAAAAGTTATTAATAAGAAGTTTAGTGTTTTTTATAAACCCATTTTGAATGGGAAAGTGTTATTGGCAGTTCAAATGGATGTTTTATCCAGGCATACTGATTTTAATGATAGTAAACTTTTTATTACTACTTATTCTATTGATAGCAGAGCTATACGTGAATGTCCTATCAAGAATTTTTAGGCCTGACAATTCTGTTTATGAAATATTAGGTGATAATCCTAAGATAGTTTTTAGACATGGACATACTTTTAAAATATTATTGGAAAGTCAGAAACTAATAGAAAGTGAGAAGAGGCAAGGTATGGTCAAATGCAGACATTTTGCACAATGTCAGTATGAAAAAGAACAGATAAAGTAGAAATCAGAGGTGAAATGGTTAAAATTAATAGCCATTATTTCTGTGATAATTTGCAAGTGGTTTATTTGGAAAAATGTGAAGTGTGTTCTGATTTTTCATAGGGATGACCAGTAGAAAAATAAAAAAATAGGATTTACAAACATATAGTAGATTTTAATAAATTTAGAACAACTAATGCACTATTTAGGCATATTAAAAACAATAAAGATCATAAGTTTGTTTGTGGTCTTAGATCAAGTAGTAAACGATTCTAGAGATAAAATTGTTAACAAACATTTAAACAAGAAAACATTGCAATGCAACTGAGATTTAATGCCACAAGCTTCCCAGGCTTGAACAATAATATATCTATTTATTCTATTTTAAAATTAAAATGTTAAAATGGCGAACTACTGTTATTTTTTAACTAGTGCTGTTTATTGAAATGAGTTTGTTATTGCGTGTTGGTAACATGTGACTTGATTGTTATTTAAATGGTGGTCAGTTCATGTTTTATCAGTTCTGAAGAAGTTCCTTGTGCAAAATTGTGGAACAAAAGTGTTTAACATTTGATATTAATAAAGTGTATTGCTGGTTTTCTGAGTCTATTTCCTGAGCATTTCAGGAGAGTGGAGATTGTTTTTCAGTTTGTTTTATCCGGTGGAATCTTTTGGTTTATTGGAATAATAGACCTTCTAGGATGCTAAGTCCCTGTGCCTGTGGCATTGGGCCTCACAATACTCCTGGGTGGAACATTACTTCCGTGTAATGCCCACCGTGTAGGCATTAACACTTGCATATCCTGCTGTGTACACTCCTCCAGAAGTGGAAGGTAAGATTGTATCTGCAAGTTCTGTGCTTGAATTCAGTTTCATTATGAACTGTCTAGACTCACAACAAGTACTGGAGATAAATCCAAGTACAGGCATGAGGGTTACCGCCTCTGTTCATTGTAACCAGCCTGTTAGCATTAAGACTGAGTTCATGATATAATGTCTCATCTCGGGGGTGAAATTGATGACCATGTACACCATTTATCAAGCAGTGGGTCAAATTACAATCATTTCCACATTAGTACACTGTTCAATGTACCTTACAAAAAGAATTCCAATTTTCTTTCCTGAAATTCATAATCAATTATTTTTGTTTATACTTGCTCAATGCTATATGTACTTACCTATGCTGGTAATAAAGCACAGCAGAAGAATTACTGCAGGGTATCTGGAAGACATGGTTATTGCAACCAGTAGTATGTATTTGTCAACGTTTCACTTGTATTAAGTATGACATCTGAAGGTTCCAGTTACCTGTACAAAGTTAAACACAATCAATAAGAGGTCCTGTATCTCTTGCAGCGAGGGTTGAACATACCTGCTTAGTGCTGATTGGTTTAAACAGGATAAAACATAGGTGAGAACTTCTGCAGCTAAGCAAAATTATTTTTTTTACATTTGTTGACCGGGCTAGTCTAGCTGGATATATGTCCATTTTCAGTAGAGGCCCGGGGAGAAAAGCTCCAAGCACAAACAGTGACAAAATAAAATTATACAAGGACATGATAAAAGCACAATACAGAGGCAGCATAGTTCAACAGAACACTAAAAGTATAGAGTATAAAAAATTTTAGTAAAAGTTATACTAAACAATATATCAAACACACTAGACGCTATGAGCACAATTCGGTTGAGAAAGAAAGAAGTTATATTTGATCGTCATGTTGAGAAGAAAAGAGTAATAATTAGTTTTGGAGGCATAGGTTAGAGGAATAGAGCAGGAAGGGGAAAAGGATATCAGTCTGGGTTAATACATGGACAAAGCCAATGAGTTTTCAGATGCTCTTTAAGATGTTTTTTAAAGAGGGAAGTTGAAGCAAGGGTTGATAATTCAGAGGGAAGCTGATTCCAGTTTTTGCCTGCAGTGTTTGAGAAAAGTGAATCACCAGCTTTGTTGTTAGATTTAAAAGAGGAAACTAGAAGTTTATTAGCTGAGCGAAGTGTAGCTAGATTTTTATATGGTGAAATTAGATTAGTGAGGATAGGGGTGTTATTAGGGTGGTATAGGATCTTTTGAGTGATGAGTAGTTGTTGACAGAGAATGTGGTTTTGCAATTCTAGCCATTTGAGTTGTTTGAGGTTTCTGCAGTGGTGAGTTTTGAAGGGGGAGCATGTGACAAATCTGGCTATGCTATTATAACAGGTAGAGAGTTTAGAGAGGTTATTTTTGGATAGGTTGGTATATATAACAGAGGCATAGAAGAGGGTAGAAATGAGGTGGGTCTGAGCAATAGTTTTCCTTGCAGAAGGGGTAAGGAAGGGTTTAATTCTATAGAGGGTACCAAGTTTTTTGTTAACAGACTTTATGGTGGAGTTGATGTGGTCATCATAGCTAAGTCGATTATCAATTGTTACACCTAGTAGGCGGGTTGTGGTATCAGGGGTTATGTTGGTGCCATTGTTAGAGGTTATAGAGAAGAATGGACTAGGTAATTTATGAGTTGGAGTAAAAATGAGTAGTTTAGTTTTTTGGGGGTTGAGGAGGAGGCAGTGTTGCATAAACCAGTTTTCAACATTATGGAAAACGGTTTGGGTGAGGGAGTGGAGAGAGGCTATATTCTTGGCTGCACAGATTAAGGTGGAGTCATCTGCATACTGAATGCAGGTGGCTTGAGGTATATTCATGTGTAGATTGTTGATAAATAAGGAAAAGAGTAGGGGACCTAAGATGAAGCCTTGGGGTACTCCAATATTTACTGGGAGTAGTGAAGACAGATTGTTATGCCAAAGCACTGCTTGCTGTCTATTTTCAAGATAAGACCTGAACCATTGTATAGCATGAGGATCAAGAGAATGGGCTTTTAGTTTCTCTAGAAGTAAGTTATGGTTCACCATATCAAAGGCTTTTGACAGGTCAATAAATAGTGCAGAGGAAAAAGAGTTGCTGTTCCGGTTTTTGTTTATAGAGTCCGTAAAGGATAAGAGTGCAGTCAATGTGCTATGGAATGGTCTAAAGCCATGTTGGCAGTTTGCTAGTAGATTATTTTGTAGTAAGTGGTTATGTAGTTGTTTGTGAATACATTTTTCCATTATCTTAGCTAATAGGGAGAGTAAAGCAATGGAGCGAAAGTTAGAAAGCTCTTTAGAAGGTCCACCTTTATGTAGAGGGATGATGTGGGATACTTTCCATAAAGTAGGGATTTTGCCTTCTGAGATAGTTCTGTTAATAAGGATAGAGAGGGGGAAGTCTATGTCTTTTGCAGCAATTTGGAGGTATTCAGATGGGAGATGGTCAGCAGAAGGTGTGCAAGGTTTCAATTTTTGAAGTAGCTTACAGATGAGAGATGTAGGTACAGGTTGGATTTGAAAGGTAGGAGATGAGGTTATGGAGTTCTTTAGTGGGGAAGAAGTGAAGGAAGGTAAGGAATTGGCTAGGGTTTGAATGGCTTCTGTGAAGTAGCAATTAAAGGCATCAGGGATTTGGTTGGAGTTTTTATTGTTGAAACCGGCTGGGTCTGGAGTAGTAGGGTGACCTGGCTGAAGAAGGTTGTTAATTCCTGACCAAAATTTTTGAGGTGTTTGATGACTGGTTTGTTGTAGGTGAAGATAGTAGTCTTTTTTGTCTCTAAGAATATATGAGGCAACTGTTTAAATGTTAAATTGACATTGCTTGTCCAAAAGGTTTGGATAGAAATACAAATACAAATACAAGTGGAAGTTTAAAAAGCTGTAAAATAGATGTTATGATGCATATGAATTTGCACTACTTGGTGACTCAGTGTTGAAAAATAATGACAGATGAGACATGCTATCTATGAGCCCTTCTGAGCAGCTTCAGAACCGAGCCTAAGTGTGCCATTTAACCCCGGGGGGCCTGCCTGCATCTAGGGAGTTGCCAGACAAGCTCCCTGTGTATCCAAGGTATTTCAGTCCCCCTCCTCTAATGTTAGGGTTCACTTGTTCAAGGATCATGAAGACAAACTTGTATTTGGACATGTAAGTGAGTGTTTGAAATAAAAGGCACCACAGGTGGTGCAGGACAGGGGATCTGATACAGGTGTGTCTGGATGCAAGGTAGATGTTTGATTTGTTTTGAGAGGATATTGCTTGCAGGCACCACATTTGAATTTGCCCCTGTTGTTGTTGAGTGAGAGTTGTAGTTTAGTTGCAATGTTTTTTCTCGAAGATGTCTTTGAGGTTTGCCTCTTCCTCACAAAATGCCCCCTCTTCCTCACAAAATTAGGTTTGTCGAATGATACTCCTGAAGTCGTCAGTACAAACCAGTATTTGGATACAATAGTTTCAATTATTTCTTTGCTCTGTTGTAACATGAGGTTGGGGATCTGCACTCATCTTTTAGTGAGTTGAGCAAGTTCTCAGGATAGCCTCTTTGGGTGAACATGTCATGTAGATTGTGAGTCTCTTCTAGAAAATCGGAGAGTTTACTGCACATTCTGGATGCTCTTATAAGTTGGCCCTTGACTATGCCCTTCTTTTGATGAAAAGGGTGTTGACTCTCATAGTGTAATTTGGGCATCCTATAAATGGTAGCGTCAAGATAGTGCAGATGTTCATGACTGATGTTGTGTGTGAAAGTCAGAAACTCTGTGGTACTGTTGATGTATTCCAAAACTCGACAGTTGGAGTTCAGTACGTACTACATTGATTCTCATATTACACAGGACTGCTGACTTCAAACTCACTTGGATCACACACAGCTTTTTAAACTTCCACTTGTATTTGTATTTGTATTTCTATCCAAACCTTTTGGACAAGCAAAGTTTTAATTTCATCATAACACTCACTTGGTTTACCAGTCATGTATAAACAATGCAATGTCAATTTAACCTATGCACATTTTAATGTTTCATTTTATTATTTGGCTGTTCTTTTGCTCAAAACAGTCTCAATTGTTTCTTAATGCAACTCAGCTCTAACCAAACATGTGACTAATTAACATCCTCATTTAAACAGTTGCCTCACTGCAGGCAACTGTTTTTTGTCTGATTTTGCTGTTCTGTACCTACTGACTTTGGATTTTACCATTTGGTCTGATTTTGCTGCTTTGTACCAACTGTCTTTGGATTTTTACCACTTGGCAACTAACAAAGGACTTACCTTTTTTACGAACTATTGTCTTCACTTTGCGGTTCTGGAACTACTCTTCTTGGTGTCTCTAAGAATATCCTTTTTGGTGGCATTTCTTAGCTGTTTAAAGAGGAGGTGATCTGATGGACATTTGGTAGCTCTCCATTTAGCCCAGATTTTATTTATGAGTAGTAGCTTTTGCCTAGTTTGTTTTGTGAGTCATGGTGCAGGTTTGGTTCTTATTCTAGTGGAGCGATATGGTGCATGGCTGTCAAGGATTTTAAGAAAGTTAGTATTAAAGTAGGTGACAGCCTCATCAAGTTCAAGATGGGCTAGTGGTGACCAGTCACATGCTTGTAATTCATTTTGGAAGCTGTCTGGATTGAAGAATATTTTTAAGCGGGAGGTTTTGATATTGTGAGTATTTGGAATGCGGATTCTTTGTCTAATGATATAGGTAAGCATATGGTCACTGATATCATCAGGAAGGGTTCCTGGAGAGTAAGTTTCATGGTGGCTATTAATAAGGATCCAGTCTAGAGTGGATTCTTTACTGCTAGGTTTATGGATTCTAGTTGGAGTTGTTATTAACTGTGTGAATCCAAAGAGGTTTATGTGATTGGTAGGGTTAGAAGAACTGCAAGTGGACCAGTTGATGTTAAAATCACCTAGTACTATTGTCTCTTGGGGTAGTTGGGTGGAGAGGTTACTTAGTAGGTTTTCTAGAGTATTGGTATTATTACCTGGGGGGAGATACATACAAATTAGATAGATAGATTTGGAGTTATTAATTAGGAGTTTGATAAATAGATGTTCAGATTTGGTATCTAATAATTGAGGTATGTTAAAGGGTGAAATTTGGAGGTTAGATTTATAGAGAATGGCTATACCTCCACCTTTTTTAATTTTATGGTCACTTCTAAGGATGTTGTAGCCAGGAGGGGTAATTTCCTGGTCTAGAGTGGATGGTTTTAGCCAAGTTTCTGTGATACATAGAATGTCAAATTTGTGGATTTCAAGGAGAGCATGTAGGTGGGAAATTTTATTGTTGATACGTCTAATGTTAAGGTGAGCTATCAAGAGGGAACTAGATGGTTTTGTTATTGTAGAAACCATAGGCACTGTTAATTTGTCAAGGCTATTGGTGTGGTCAGTGTTGGGGCCAGGGTTAGGATGAATATTACCATCTAGTAGGGGGTGCTGCTGGGGGTAGTATAAAGCTTTTTGGAGTTTATAGAGATTAATAAAAGTTTTTCTGGTATTGAAGTACATAATGTGGGTTGCTCTATGATATTTTGGTAGTATATAGTTGGAGGTACTTGTTATGTTACTGTGGTTAAGGGAGCATGTGAAAGAGGATGGTAAAGTTTGTGTGATGTAATGGTTATGTGCAGGTAGCGTATGATCTTCATAGTAGGTGAGTGAATAAGGTATGGTAAGACTGGCTATTGTGGTAGTTAAGAGTAGTAGGCTTGTGAACAGAGTTTTATGTATTGGGGCCATAGTAACAAATAGAATTTAGTAGGGAGTAGTTTGTATTAGTAGTTGATGTAGAAAAGTAGGAGTAGGAGAGAGTGTTCCAAGAGATAGAGCAGTGTTTAAGATATGTAAGTAAGAAATTTGTAGGGAGTTAGATAGTAGGTAGAATAGGGAAAAAATTAGTGAAGTAGACGTGTTAGGTAGGATAAAGAGTAGTTACAAGAGAGTAGTTTGTAGTATTAGTAGAGATAGAGATAGGGGAGTGGCCTGGTTTATGATAGGTTGAGAAATGAGAGGGGAGTGGTTAGTGAAGTATAAGTGTAGGACCCCTGGGGTGGGTGGGAATTGGTGGTAGGGTAGGGGAGCGGAGTGAGCCCGCAGGGCGAATGGAGCGGGGCAGAGCAAGTAGACCAGTGTGGAGGAAAAAACAATCTGAGAGGTAGGGAGGTGAGGGCAAGTAAGGTATCTAGGCTTAGAGGGCCTATGAAGTAAGAGAGTAGAAGGCTGAAAGAGGGTATAATATAGTGGCAAAGGGACCTGTAATGTGGGAGTCTGAGGCAAAAGATGTAGACTCAATTGTAATAAGCCAGGTTAGAATGCTGGTAAGTAATGGGATGTTTAAGGGTAAGACTGCCCTCAAGTGGACACTCTAGGTACTGTTAGACAAAGCTCTTTCAAGAGTAGAAACAAGTAGGAGAGAGGGAAATAGGAAAGTATAGAAGAAAAGTAGCAAGAAGTAGACACAGGGAGGAGGGTGTATAACAGCAGGGAGGCTAGTTTGGGAGTATAGGGGATATAGTATAGATGGCTATAGCTGCTGGTTGTCCTGGCAGGGAGCGTTTGCTTACACAACACAGATACAGGATATTATTCAGTTAGGATGTAAGATGTAATGTACACATACTTCCAAATAAATATTCCTGTTTCACAAGGTAGTTCAGTTTATGGAGGGCAAGGCTCAAATCTTGCACTGGGAGGAGGTACCAGAAGTTTTCCGAGGACAAGGATATTTCAGGTCTTCAGATAGACAGCGGGACACAGACTCTGGGGGGATTCCCTAGCAGGAGGGTTCTACAACTGTAGAGGGTATGTACAAGGCTAGACACAGTCATGAAGAATTCCAGCATTTTTTACAGTGTCACACATCTGCAGAGTACACCTGTAGTCTCAAGATTAAGGATACATGTTGACACATAGTAAAAAAAAAAAAAATATATATATATATATATATATATATATATATATATATATATATGGGTCCCCTTCAGAATGCCAAAATTCAAAACTTCGAAACCCATATGATCACAGACCATATGTTCAAAGTTTTGAAATACCGACATTCTGAAGGGGAAATTGCATACAGCATGGACCAGGAGATTTCCCTTGTTCTCACTGTAGTGCGATCTCGGAGTTGGTATATTTAAATAGGGGGTTTGGGGGGGTGTAGGGGCGAAGCCCCCCTGCTATATACAGTTTAATGTGTGTTTTTTATTTTTATGGGTCTACTTCACATTTTCAAACATTTAAATGTTCAATCATATGGTCTCAGCCATATGAATTTCAAACATTTGAGCGTTCGGTTATGTGAAGTAGACGCATATGTGTGTGTGTATATATATATATATATATATATATATATATATATATATATGTATATGTATACATATATATATATATATATATATATATATGTGTGTGTGTGTGTGTGTGTATGTATGTATTAGACACTATGAAGAAATGTGGTTATATTGTGTAATAATAAAGTGTACTTCACAAAAAGCCTTCTACATGGCTGCTGCTAGTGTAAGTCTGCTAAATTTACATATGAATTGTTGATTTGGAACTGTGGTTTTAACTCTTAACTGAATTAAGTAAAAACAAATGAGCAAGTTTCTGAAGTTATATTAAGCTGCTTTGTATTTATCTGGAGCATTTCTCCCCGGGCCTTCGCTGAAAACAGGCTCTGTGGAACCTAGTCGGACATTCCCGGTCAACAAATGTTAAATAAAAAAAATAAAAAAAAAATAAAAAAATTATCTCTCTTGATTATATCTTTTTTTTCTCTGTGTGCCTGGATCACTGCTGAAAGGAGTTTTCTGAATTTGTTAACTTTCTTAGTTACAAGAATACCTGCATAAATAACTGTTGTGCTATATACTTCCTTTATGGCCCTTAAATGCAAAATAAATCTGATACTTGAAGAACCTCAGATCTGTAAAATAAGATTCTGCATTTTTTTAATTTTGCATTAGCCACAATGTCATCATTTGCTGGTTAGGTAACATTATTAATATTGGCGCTTCATCTCTAAGTAATGGCTATAGACCATGTTATGACCCTTTTCCTAGCCTCATCTTCACCTTTAGGGAAAATCTTCTTCAAATGGCATGTTAATTGAAAGAGCTATTCTAGGGGCAATGAATACTTTGCTCAGTTCTGGCTGCTGATACTGCATAAGTACAAGCAGTAAACAGTTGTAGCTTTATTTCTCAGTGTCACTTCAAAAATTATACTAGTTCTATATAATAGTTTATTAGTTTAGATTGTAAGACTGGTCAACTTCAAAACTCTTTTTGGATGCTATAAAACTTTTATTTTTAAATTCAGGGCATTCATTATATTGAATAATAGGTTTCCTGGATACTGAGACAAAAAATCTGCATATGTTCCAGTTTAAATGTAAGCTAAGAACTATTTAGTACTATGTATTGTATTGTGAAACAGACTATAAGAAAGAAAGAAGATAATTAAAGCTATAGGATTCATCTCTTCAGTTTAAGAGATGGCATAACCTAGGATTCTGCCTTAAATGTGTCAGCTGAAAAAATGCATTTTTCAAAGGTAAAAATTAATTTACATTCTAGTCTTCTATCTAACATCTTTGCTTTATTTTTTTCCCAGAGGAAAATCTTGCAAAATCACATAAATTAGATCTAAAAGTTACTGAACTATCCTTTGCTTTGGATTGTGGCTATAATAAACTTGCTGGCTGTATTTCACAAAAGGAATTCTGTGATTTTTTTTTCTCATATACTTTTGCATGGTACAACTCATTTGATTAAGAGAAAAATTATATTGTCTCCTATTCCACAGGTTTCTAGCTGGAAAGTGTTGATGTCACAAAGAGAAATATTATTTTTTAAACACGTTTTTATTAATTTTAAAACAAAGATTATACAAAATTATTTAAAGTTAAATAGAACAAAAACATAACTATTTACAGGTGTCCACAACAAAATCAAACATAGAAAACTAAATCATTAAAATTTATTAAGTAAATCACTTAATTATGACAAAATCTAAACTGGTGAGAAATATTCTAAGTTCTCATTTTGGCAGTTGACAATTTTTTTTAATAGACATTTTTTGCTAATTAATGAATTCATTGAATGAAAGAGTAGTTTTACAGTTACAATTCTCTGTTACTGTTTTTCTTGCTATAACTAAAACAGATCAAAAGAGAGGCACCTGCACTCTTGGAATGGAATCAGGAACTTGAACATTAAATAAGATCAGGGAGTTGAAAATTATGCAATTATCTATCCACAAAGCTTGGCCAAAATGTTTAAATTAAACCCCAAAAGGAGTTACTATTTTACAATCCAATATCATGTGAACCCAATCTGCATTAGAGACTTCATTACACTTCCAACAATTAATTTTTCCATAGTTATATATTAAAGCTGCTTTGATGTGGTGGTAATAAAGCTCTGTTAAGAAATCTCCATGTATATATTTTCTAATAAAGAGAAGAAGTAGATTTTCCCACAAATTTAAGAATTAAGCATTTATGTTCATCAGAAAAGGCCTTCTCATTAATCTTAGCTGAGTAATTCCAAAGTAGTGAATCTGTAGAAGCAAACTCTTTTCTTGTTATTATTATATAAATTATATATATATATATATATATATATATATATATATATATATATATATATATATATATATATGGGTCTAGGACTATTCACTGAAAGCACATTTCACTGAAAGTCAAACGACTGTGCACAAATCACTGAAAGCTCAAGTCACTGAAAACACAATTCACTGAAACACATTTCACTGAAAGTTTTATATGGCCTTTTCCCCACTGTAGTGTTACCCTGGAGTTAGTATATATAGTAAGGGTGGGTGTGGGGGCACTGCCCCCACATTTGGGGGTGTGGGGGGTGTAGCCGCCCACATAGTTTGGATATATATTATGTTCAGAAAATAGTAATTTATTGGAATTGCAAGTATCCATGTATATAGTTAAAATATTTAAAATAAGTGGGGGGCTATGCCCCCAACCCCCAATGTGGGGGATGGTGCCCCCCACAACCCCCTTATTATATATACTAACTCCAGGGTCGCACTACATTGGGGAAAGGCCATATATAACTTTCAGTGAAAAGTGTTTTAGTGAATTGTGTTTTCAGTGAATTGAGCTTTCAGTGAATTCTGCACAGTCAAATGTGTTTCAGTGAAATGTGCTTTCAGTGAATAGTCCTAGAACCATATATATATATATATATATATATATATATATATATATATATATATATATATATATTCTTATTTGAGTTACTACTGATTCTGAAAAAACAAACTCGAGTATCTTTGAAATATGTTTTGTTTGATAATCCATGGATATTTTGATTTTATCACTAATATATTTTTACAAAATTGCAAAGTCACCCAGTTATTATTTTATAAACAATGTCTTGCAAAAAGATAATCTGTATTATGTGATTTATTTCCAATTAAGAAATGTTGCCAAAGGAGTAAATTTGCATCTCTAATGTCTAGCATTTTGTTGAGATTAAAAGTTCCCAAACAACCCACAGTATTTCATATAGGACATCAATACAAACAATAAAGCTTTAACTATATAATGAAAATTCATGAATCTTTTAAAATTTATAATGATGCACTCAGTGAAGGGAGAGGAATAGTATATTTTTTCTTTTCATTTAAATATAAGTCTTTCAAGATCCAGCAAAATGTATTAATTCCAAGTTTATAGAAAGATTCTACCACATAGATGTTAGTATTTATTAATCTTTCTTGAATACATTTCCAAGTGGATTGGTAAGAGAAATTTAACCATAGAGATATTAAATTGAAAATTGCGGATTTGGGATATAATTTGACATTTGGAAAACTTAATCCACCTTCTTGTCAACTTTTAACATGTCAGTTAAAGGATATTCTTGGTTTATTGGGGAACCAGAGAAAATTAAGAAAAGTAGAATTTAATTTTGTAAATATTTTTTAGCAGGGATTAGTAATTGTTGATTGTAGATAGAAAAGTATTTTTGGTAGGATTATCATTTTTATTAAAGTAAGTCTGTCTGCATTGTAAAAAATGTTCCAATTAATAATTATTTTAGTAACAGAGTCTATTAAATTACTATAATTTACTGCTATTGAGTCTTTTATTAAATTACTATACTTTGCTGCTATTGAGTCGTTTACAGTATATTTAATTATAATTCCAAGATAACTAATTTGTGAATTGTCCCAGATGAAATTCTTATAGTTTTTTAAATAATTATTAACTTTTTTATTAATAAGTAAAGCTTCTGTTTTGTTAGGGGTAAACATTAAACCTGATGCTTTTTCAAAATAATTAATAGATTTAGTTAAATTTTTGGGTCTATATTATGTTACCAAAAATTTAGTTCAGCAAACTGCATCTACATCAGAAATACAGTTCAGCAAACTGTTAATGGTGAGATTGCAGTACAGTGAAGATTGGAAAATTTGGCCTTTCATCACTGTACTGCGATCTCAGAGTTGTTATATATAATTAGAAGGGGGTATAGGGGGACACAGCCCCCCACAAGAGTGAATTTGCTGAACTGCAATTCCGATGTAGATGCAGTTCAGTGAATGCAATTTCCGATAACATAATTTAGACCCAAATTTTCTATTGAAGTTTCAGCATAACCACTTGTTATTAAAATGTCATCTGCAAATAACTGAATTTTACAGGACTAACTTTCATCTATCGAGCATTCGTGAATTTTGCTATTAGATCTAATAAAGTTTGTGGAAGGTTCAATTGCTAGAACAAATAATATAGGTGATGAGGGACAAGCCTGTTTTGTACTTTTAATAGTTTGAAAGAGCTAGAAAGAAAAGAGCCAATTTTAATAAAAGATAATGAGTTACTTTATAGATTAGTCATAAGATGTATACAATCTAGGGAAAATTCATATTGTTTAAGTGCTTTGAGCAAATAATTCTAACTAATTGAATCAAAACACTTATTTATATCTAGATTTATTATAGTTAGTCCTTTTTTTGTTTTTTTTTATTAGCCAGATCTATTAAAGTATTAACCTAATTTATGTTATCCTGAACCGTTCTATGTAGTATAAAACCAGTTTGATCATCATTTATTAATCCTGGCATAATAAGGTTCAATATTTTAACAAGAATAGACATAAATATTTTATTGTCAACATTTAATAATGAAATAGGATGGTAAGAAGAACATAAGTTAGAAACTTTATTTGGTTTCAAGATAAGAGATATCGGAATGTTTTTAGGGGGTGGTTTGCATATATTTAACTTGTTCAAAAACTTTTAATAGGATATTTAAAATATTCTCTGGGAATAATTTGTATAATTCTGGAATTATACCATAAAGACCAGGGGCTTTATTTGGTTTAAGATTATTAATTGTATCTTTTAACTCCATAAAAAGAGAATGACTTATCAATTTTGGATCTTTGTTCTTTGGTTAATTTAAACCTTATACTGTCTTTCAAAAAGTCATTGGTTATGTTGTCGATTTCTAAGACTCTCTCTTTGTTATTAATTTCTTCATGATATTTCCTAAAGCATTATAATAAGTCTTTTAAATCAGTCACTTTTTTATTTTTATCACCTTGTTTGGAAATTATTTCTTTAATATGATTAGTATTTATTTTTTTCTTAGATCTAACAGCCAATCAATGTAAGCTTTTTGGGTTTATTGAGTAGGTTTGTAATTTTATTTTTTCTAGATTTATTGATATGATATGGTGAAGTACATCAAGATATTTCTGATTTAATATTTTCAACTCGGCATTTGCAGATTTGTCATTAAGGTTTTAAATTGGATTTCAGTTTATCTATATGAGACTGCAAAGACATCAGCTCTTTATTCTAACCTTTTTTACATATGTACCTATTTTAAATTTTTACATATAGATACACTTTTAAAGAATCCCAGAGAATTACTTCTGAAACTTCTCCATTATTATTAATCTCAATGTATTAATCTATTTCTTTTGGACACCATTCCTTAAATTTTTTTAATTTTACTATATAAGCAGGGATTCTCTGATAGTAAATCAAATTACTTGACTTTAATGTTAATGTAAATATAGCATTGTGGTCAGATAAAGGACATGAAGTTATCACTACATCCTCAATTTTAGTAAAGAAACTACTAGAAGTAAAAACTTTATCAATGTCTGTCTGGGTGCCAAATCTATAAGAATAATGTTTAAAGTTAAGAAAGTTAGTTGATTTAATATCACAGGTATCTCTCAAATGTTGAGAATTAATAAAATAATCTTAGTGTTTAGCTACTGGGGATAGCTTAGGAACTTTATCAGTAGTTGTGTCTTTACTAGAAAGTATAACAGTAAAAGTCTCCTGTAATAATCAGTTCATCTTTTGTATATTGAGGTTATAATATCCAAATATTTCCTAGCAACTTTGGTTCCAATTCCAGGTATCCAGTAATATTTCACAAAAGTATTCTTTATGCCAAATTCTACTACTGCTAAACCCAACATGCCATTTTTATATGAAATCAAGGAGCCTCAATCCTCAACACTGACATCAGTGGGAGACAGTCACTAAAACAGGGATGGATTTACACAGTATTTTTAAATGCAGCTCTCTGCATTAAGCACAATTTTCCCCAAGAACAGTTCCAAGTGACTGACACATCCACACCTGGGTATTTGATTTTCAGACACACACACTCCTGGGAAAGACTGGCACAGCTTTACTAGCTGTGTTCCTTTATGCTCAGACAGTAAGGTAATGATGTTGCACCAGCCAGTCACTGTCAGGCTCTTTCAAGAGTATCCGATTAGGGTCTATGTCAGAATGACCAAAACTCAAAATGTCGATCGCTCACATGAGCAAATAATAAGGAACTCAAAATCGATATTGTCGGGAGCTGTACCCCCCACCCCCCCGCTAAATATATATTCCTACTCCGAGATCACACGACAGTGAGGAAAGGGCAAATATTCTGATTTTCACTGTACTGCGATCCCAAAAAACCAACATCAACTTCCTGATTATTCGCTCATGTGACCGATTGACATTTTGAGTTTTAGTTTTCGGCAATCTAAAGTAGACCTTCCAATTATACTGAATGAAATCAATACTAATGTAAATGGTAGAGTGCAACCCAAGCAGCAAAGCTTTTTGGGGTGGCCAAGGTGTCCCCAGTATAAGCACAAGTACTCTCAAGATGTTAAACGTAATCTCCCAAAGACCAACCACAATAAAAGGTATAAAAATATTTAAAAATAAAACAGAAAACATGAGAATATTAAATATTTAAGTGCAGTAAACATCAGAATTTCAATCACAGGAGACATAAGAATAGCATAGTTGGACAGATTCAATAAGATGCAGAAAAACAATACTTAGCTAATCTCACTGTAATTCCTGACTGTCTAAGTTAGCTAGGGAACAGTTATTATTTAATTAATTCAGCAAAGCAAGATGAGATGCTGAGAAGCTTACTTCCACTAGGCGAGGTGATGATCTTCCAGCTTCTGACTATAACTGAGCTGACTGTGATGTTGTAGATTTTTATATCACGTTTCAAAAAAAAAAACAAAACAAGCTGATCTGTGAGTTCCACCCCTCATTGTTGGTTATAGAATGATGTCACATTTAATTACATGACTCTGGTAAAGTACAGAGTTAGAGCTTTTCTAAAATCTGTTGCAGTATTTGAAAATTATAGAATTATTTTGTTTAAATATAAAAATGTAATCAGTTATAATAATACTGTTAATACATTTTTAATAGAAGCATATGTACAAGTCAGTGTGACAGTCACATGACAGAAAATTATTTACAAAACTCCTGCCAACCATGCTGGTACATGCTACACATGCACTGCCCCACTGCCCCAGGCATAAATGGTAACATCTCACATTGTTGCAAGGTATTTAATATTTTAGGTGTAGGTAATGATTTGTTTTCAAAAAATAAGAGTGCCTCTCCTTTTTTATTTAAAATGAGAGCTCACAAGGTTTGAATAATCTTTTAACATCAATCAAGCTACATCTTCAGATATCAAATGTGTTTCTTGTAAGAAAATTGTGAGTTTCATGCAGTTTTAAATATTTGTTTAAATTACTCCTCTTCAATTAGTCATTAAGTCCATTGATGTTTATTGCGAGACAAATATATGTCAACATTCATAAGAACATGTAAATGCACTGATTTAAGATGATTTAGCTTAAAATATAATAACCAAGTACTTATAATTGTTATGGAGAGAGAGAGATAAAAAGCAAAATTTCAGACTTATATACATTTAAACCTCCCATCATGGAATGAAAATTCCCTGATTTGATGATATGATCATACAAATCACACACCCACCAACCCATCAGTGTCACCAAGCCACCAAGCTAAACAGTTGCTACTGCTTCTTAATTTAAAACAGTATTATTAACTATAACTATTTAGAGCACACGCAAATCATATTAAAAGGAAAAACAATATAAAGTATTCGTTTGAGAAATATTAATATTTAAGATCATAGAAATATAAAGTTGGAAATGTTAGTAATAAAGAATGATATTATGTACTTCTGAATATATAAAAAATATCCCAGAAATAATGTATTTCAAATTTCTCTATTTGATAAAGACATTTTTTATAGTCATTTCTTCTAATTAATCCTACTATAGAAAATACTATAAATAGCCTAATATTTAAACATTTATATGGAGAAAATAAAACTGACAACACCTATAACACATTAACCTATAGACATCATAACACTAATATATATCACGATCACGTATCATAAAACATTTAAAACTCATTGAATAACATGCGTAAAAAGGTAAAAGTAATAGAATATAGAAGTATAATTAAAAGGTACTACAATTTAAAATAACGTGTGTGTATTGTATGTGCTTATATATGCATAATATATTTACATGAATGTGAATACATATAACTGTGTGTGTTTGGAAATTATGAGTAGATGCTTGATATGTATATTAACAGTTAAAAGAGTGAGTATGCTCTATGTATCTATGCAGACAAAGTAACTTTTTGTAATTAAGGCAACAGACATAGAACAGATTGAAGTGTTTTAAGCATCATCTCCTCTAAACTGTTTCATATAGCACAGAAGACAATAGCTTATATTAAAGTATAAGTACAGTAATGTATATAAATGCTGTTATATTCAAATTAATATCTGTATGGAAGTCAAATAAATATATTTCTCTCAGAACAAGTTTATAATCACTGGTGATAGTCTTCAGTCAAATATCTGTAAAAATCATTTTGTATAAAAAACAGTTTTATAGCAACCAGTGTGCAGAGGTGTGAACCATATGATGTGAAGTTGTTCAGTCTCACCTTCATTCTTACTGATGGGTTTGGAGCCAGTCCTCGGCTCTGACTTGGACAAAATCAAAAAGCTCGAGGTCTTCAACCAGCTCTTGGCCTACTCCATATCCCATGATGCACTGGTGCTTGCCTCAGATCTCGTTTGCCGCTGCAACAGATCGTGCATATTGTCAGCTCCGGCCAGAGAAATTTAGGTATATTTCTTCTTACTTTACTAATTGTTACATTCCTTTCTTTTATTTTTAGCTAGTAATATGTGTAGAGTTTTGGAATAGATTAGTTAGTTTGATAGCTAGAGGTCTCAGGAGAATTATTCACAGTGCTTGTGCACTCCTTTAGTTTATAGGATCTCTCTTCATTGTGTGGTCATTTTTATTAGGGCTAGTTTAAAACTCCCTTCCCTATTAGTGCGTTTTGAATATATATATATATATATATATATATATATATATATATATATATATATATATATATATATATATATATTATTCATAGTTAATTGCTAACTTTTTCTTTGTGCGTCTGTCTGTAGTTATAGGTACTGTTAAAGCCCATTTTTTAGGATATATATATATATATATATATATATATATATATATATATATATATATATAGGTGGTGTTTTCTTGACAGCCTAAACTTTGAGGCTAATTTCTCCCTTTGGGCCCATTTTATCCTTAGGGCTGAGCTTAATATTGCCTGTTTAAATTAGAAGGCTTAATAACTTCATGTGTGTGTGTGTGTGTGTGTGTGTGTGTGTGTGTGTGTGTGTGTGTGTGTGTGTGTGTGTGTGTGTATGCTGTAGCTATAGGTTCTGTTAAAGCTCTATTTTTTCGGGCATCAATATATATATTGCTAGTGTTTTCTGCTGTGTGGATTGTTTCTTCTTTGTAGCATGTCTCAGGAAGAGAACTCAAGGTCTGGATTTAAGAAATGTCCTAAGTGTGGACAAAAGATGTCCATAACTGATGGACACTCAGAATGTGTTTATTGCTTAGGTGAGGTTCACCTGCAAGAGAACTGTTCCATATGCCATTCTTTTAGCAGTACAGTGTTGCAAGAAAGGAAGAGTAAGCTGATTGCTAGAAGTCTAGTAAAATCTTCCTTTCAAGAATCACTGAACAAAGACAATACCCAGGACAAGAAGTCAAAATCTTCAAAGACCTCTTCTAAAACTTCTTTTGGGTTGGAGCTGAAGAAAGGTTTAGCGACCCCTAATCTGTCAGATAAACCATCTACCTCAGGTCCACAGGGTTTGGAACTGACTGTTGTTGTTGTTGGTAGGAAACAGTCCCCGGTATTGGAGCAGGTATCTCCTACCCTCAAGTTGACTATCCTCCAGTCAGTGGTGTCATCTGTAGCCTCTTCTTGGTCCTCAAGGCTTTCGGACATGGATATGGATTGTGTGGTGCAGAGGCTTCTGCAAGCCCTGGCGCTGGCCAGACTTTTGTCGGTTCTGACCTTTGGGGCTTGAGAACCATCCAAAACCCTTCCTGCTTCTTCCGTTCCTCACCCAGACAACTTGAGCTTTCGGAGCTGGAGTGTTCAGAGCTGATGATCATGGAACCGTCGGGGCCATCTGTTTCAGGACTGTCAGTTCCAACAACTCAGACTTCCTCAGTGCTGACCATAGAGTCCAGGCACCAACACTCACCAGTTGGGTCCGGGGAGGATAGCTGAACCAATTTTTCGGTCTGACTTTGCCTCTCTGGCTTTGGCTCGGTTGAGTTTGGCACCTCCCTCAGGCTGGAGCCTACCACTTCAGTGTGGAGGGAGTCACCTGCCTCTTTGGATTCAGGGTTTCCTTCTCATTGGAACTGGGGGGCTTTTGATACCATGAGGAGAGTATTCTCCCCTTGGGACTCCACATCACCAGGACCAGTAACCTCCTCACCTAAAGCACCTGTGTCTGCCACTGCTTCACAGATCTCACAAATGCATAGAGACCCAGAGCCTCAGGGCATCCCGTTGGGCAACCCTGCTCTTCCGAGACCTCACCAGAAGCACCCACTGATGAGGTTCCCAGGAAGAGGTTATGCAAGAGGAAGCATCTGGATTCCCCGCAGGAATCCATCACTTCAGACACTGACTTAGATGAGTCAGAAGAGTCCCCATGGTCCCCCTCGGAGGATATCTCTTTCACAGATATCCTAGAAATTCTTAAAGAGAAGGGAGGCTGGAAGCCCATTAATCCTATTGATGATAAGTCAGCCCTCCTGAAGGTTTTCGGATCTCAACCCTCCACCACCTGGGTGTCTCCCCCCTTTGATGAGCTGATGGAGCTGGTCTCTCGAAAGGTATGGGAGCCCCTGGATGCTGTGGAACCTGTCCCTCAGATGCCTAACAAATTTATAACTTCCCCCAAGGACAAGGCCTTTCTAACAAAAGAAGTACCTGTTGATGCTATGGTGGTGGCGGCAGCTACCAAGAAGGAATTGTCAGAAACCTCTATATCTGTTCATTCTCCTAATAAGGATTCTAGGATCATGGACAGATATGGAAAGCGCATGTTTAGTTCAGCATCCTTTGCTCTCCGATTGCTGAACTATCTTACGCATTTTACTAGACTGTGAAGAGATCTCCTAAAAGAGCTGGGAGATACTCTACAGTTTTCAGTAGCTGCAGGGGTATCAGATAAAGTAACTTCCCAGCTCGCTACCCTCAATTCCCTTGTAACCTCTTCCATGCGTCTGGTCTCGTATGCAGCTGATGGAACGAGCAGGGCAGCAGGTACAGGAATTTCTCTTAAGAGACATTCCTGGATGTGCTTATCTTTCTTTGTGGAGCCCTTTAAGTCATCCTTTGTTAACACCCCTTTCGATGGCTCATCCCTTTTTTGACCCAAAGTGAAGGAAATGCTTACCAGGTGTGAACAGGAAGGAAATACTCTGCTGTCGGAGTCCGTTTTTCCACCCCTACCAGACCTTATCCCAAAGGTCAGAGGAGGGAAGATGTGGGTCCATAAAACTGAAGGAACCTTCCAAGATACACGTGGTGAACCCCCCTCTAGAGACAGAGGAGGGGTAATAATGGAAGACGCCATCCACATGGCAGATGGGGTCCACAGAATCAGGGTGACAGAGATCAGTCTTTGGCAAGCCCTATCAACACTCCTGAAAGGAGGCCTGCCTGTCCATCTCTGGAGGCAGTCAGGGAACGCTTATCTTTGTACAGAGATGCCTGGCTAAAAATAACAAAAGACTGCTGATTACAAAACATCATAACCAGAGGATACTCCAATCACTTTGCCACCCCCCCCCTTGTAAGAAAAATCATAGATGTTCCACCCAGTCACAGGGAACAAACAACCATAGAGATTCAAAGGTTGCTGGGAAAAATAGTCATCCAACCAGTTCCAGCAGATCAGAGAGGATCTGGAACTTACTCAAGGTTCTTTTTAGTTCCAAAGAAAACAGGGGACTGGAGGCCCATTTTGGATCTCAGCAGATTAAACAAATCTGTCACAAAGACAAAGTTCTGGATGGTCACACTACAGTTGATACTTCCCTTTCTAGGAAAAGACAATTGGATGTTCTCGATAGAGCTCCAGGATGCATACTACCACGTCAAAATGGCTAGACCATCCAGAGATAATCTGCACTTTTGGCTGGGGGCCAGTCACTACCAGTTTTGAGCTCTGCCCTTTGGTCTCACTACAGCCCCCAGAGTGTTCACCAAATGCATGGCAGTAGTCACAGCTTACCTGAGATTTTTAGGATTCCAGGTGTTTCCATACCTAGACGACTGGCTTCTCACCACCACCACCAGGCATCAACTTATACAAGCAAGGGACACAACCTTAAACCTCTGCAGTCAATCATTGCGATTCCTTTAGGTCGAATGCATATGCGTATACTGCAATGGCTCTTGTTCACACAATGGTCTTTTCAAGAACTTCCAGTGTCACATCAAATTGTAATAACAAACTCATGCAACAAGGACCTTCAGTGGTGGCTGACATCTCATCAAGTAACAATAGTTCGCCCCTTTGTTCTACCCATTCCTATTGTTACTGTGACCACCTACTCCTATTGCCACTGTGACCACGGACACCTCCCTGATAGGGTGGAGGGGCATCATCAGGGAAGAACAGCCCAAAGCACATGGAAGGAACATGAGGCTCACCTGCATATCAATGTCTTAGAGATGAGAGTGATACTTCTAGCGTTGCAGTCCTTTCAAGATTCTGTTCCTCTAGGGACTACTGCAATTCAGACGGACAACATGTCAGTGGTCTGGTACATAAACAAACAAGGAGGAACCAGATCTTATACTCTATGTCGAGAGGCCCTGAGATTATGGCAGTGAGCAACTTCCACCCAGTGCTTTTTGATAGCGATGCACATCCCAGAGAGGTCCAATGTAATAGCAGACAAATTGAGCAGAGCAATTCTACTGCCTCATGAGTGGTTCCTGAACAAGAAAGTATCAGAAAAGATATTCCACAGATGGGGCCAGCCTTGCTCAGACCTCTTTGCAATTCCAACCAACACGAAATACAGCAGATATTTTGCCCTAATCCCCCCTACGGGAGATTCCACAAGGGACACGCTTGTACACAATTGGCTCCTGGGTCTCCTTTATGCTTTATCCCCCTTTCCACTGATACCCAAAGTTTTACAGAAAGCCAAGGCTCTGGGAAGGACCATCATTCTAATAGCCCCTCACTGGCCTCATCAGATTTGGTTCCCCTTTCTTCAGCTTCATCTATGGGAAGAACCTTGGATCCTGGACCCAGTTCCAGATCTTCTGATTCATTTATCAGGGGCGCTTCATCTTGCACTTCACACCCTCAAATTGACAGCTTGGCTGCTCCAATTCCACGAACAGCCAGGTTCCAGAATCTCTCAGCTGCAGCTCAGCACATTCTAACATCCTCTCATAAATCCTCTACCAGGAAGTTATACCTTAGTAAATGGAAAAGGTTTTTGATATGGGCATTTCAGAACAATATTGACCCGTATCTGGCTTCAGTTTCATCCATTTCGGAGTTTTTGACCAAACTTTTCAATGAAGGGGCAGCTGCAGCAACCATTAGGGTACAATTGGCAGCAATTTCTTTCATCTTGGTGATCAGGGGTCTAGTATCATGTCACATAGGCTCTCTAAAGCCTTTGTTAAGGGTACTGTTAATTTGAGACCGCCCCACGACCCATTAAATCCCCAGCTACACCATGGAATCTAAATTTAGTTCTTTCACGAATCATCTTACTCTTCTCATTTGGACCAGCCTCATCTTGTGACCTGAAATATCTATCATGGAAAACCATTTTTCTAGTAGCTATTACTTCTGCTTGGAGGGTTTCAGAGTTACAGGCCTTGTCCATAATCCAAAACAATAAGCAGAAAACCGCAAAATAGCCTTAAAAAAGACTAAAAAGTCACAAAAACAACATGGATTCCTTAGAAAAAATTTTATATAAAAATTCAAACTGTCTTAGCACCTCGGCCACCACAGCCTTCAATGAGTATAAAAGTAATGGTGAAAAAACATTCCCTTTTGTACACACAATCAATTAAATAGACTCCATCCCACATCCAATTAATAACGTAATTAACCAGTTCATAGCTCTATATAAAAGTGAACATGAGTTACATAAATAATACTTCAACAATACAACAAATACATAAAATACAAACAATAAGTAAATACAAATATATATGTATTTAAAGTAAACACCTCCAGTTAACTTCTTTGTTAAGACCCATTGGTGATAATGCGTTATACTTTAATATGAAAATAGTTTCCTTATACAGTAACATATTCTTTAATAATCTATCATCCCCTTTCTTCACAAAAACTTGTTCTAATATAGTTGCTTGCAATAAATTAGCATTACAACTATGCTTTTCCATAAAATGCGAAGCAACCGGGCTTTCCAATATTCCCCTTTTAATGTCACGAACATGCTCCTGCAGCCTTATTCTAAATTTTCTTATATTATATTCGATTTTTCATAATGACAGAGTTTCACTAAGGACAAATCCATCATTTTTACCTAAGGTTAGTTCAGAGACAAATCTCAATCAGACTATACCTGTTTTTCCCCTAAATATACTAATAAGATGGAACATATGCTGCACAAGTTTGATGTCCACAGGCAACTTTGATTCTATTTACACAGGACCAAAGACTTTAGAAAATGAGAACACATCTTTGTTTCATTTTCAGATTCAAAGAAAGGTGCTCCAGTGGTAAAAACCACCTTGTCAAAATGGTTATCAGATTGCATCTCCTTTACATACAGTTCTGTCCATATGCCATTACATCAAAATGTAAAGGCCCACTCAATGAGAGCTGTCTCCACATCTTCAGCCATTCTGGCCAAGCTACCAATAGATTCCATTTGTGCAGTGGCCACGTGGTCTAGGCCTCATACCTTCATCACTCATTACAAAGTGGATAGGGCCTCCAGGGACAGGGCCTCCTTTGGTTCCACTGTCCTGAGGAATATACTCCTGTGAGCCACCCCAGAAAGATGGTGCTTGGGATGCTAACCCATCAGTAAGAATGAAGGTTAGATTGAACAACTTCACATAAAGAAGTTATGTACGCTCCATAACGTTCCATGTGAGTTGTTCATCTCGCCTTCATTCTTACGTCCCACCCTCCTAACCCGCTTCCAATTTTTCTTGGGGACCAAAAAGTTGGACAAGTCATGGCGGTATTGGTCAATGTCTGGTTTATTCTTGATATTACTATTAAGAATTTGTCTTTATTCTTCTTATGTTAGTTGGCAGCAAACAAGATCTGATGGAAGCACCGGTGCATCATGGGATAAGGAGCAGACCTTGAGCTGGTTGAAGACCTTGAGCTTTTGCATTTTGGCTGAGTTAGAGCCGAGGATCAGTTCTGAACCCATCAGTAAGAATGAAGGTGAGATAAACAACTCACACGGAACATTATGGTGCGTAACTAACTTCTTTTTATCCCATATAAGATATTTTAGCTTCCTGTATGCTTGTTTTCATTTGCATTTTAGCAATGAAGTGTTCCCTGTGTTTAACCTTACAGTTTTGGTGCATTGCACAGCTCTTTTGGGCATCACATCAGGTGTTAGATTTCACATTTTCATTTCAAGGAAAGCATTGGGACAACTGTATACTGAAGTAATACCAAAAGGTTATGGGGGTATTTAGTTTTTGTAGGCAGTTGTTTATACTTTATACATCTGCAGGCCCCTTATGAATAGACAAGTGTGGTCTCTGTAAATATGTATTTCAATTTGAGTGTATTTTTGCATCCGGATGTCCGTATGTATATAGAATTGCAATGTAGCATCATTTACTTAAGTACGAATGCTTAATCTGTATCTTAACAACTTTCAGATGATTAATAGCTCTCTATAACAATATTGTAATACACTGCCGTATATTATGTATGGCACATGTCATTCTCTGTTTACTATGCTATCAGCTTCAGTCATGCTATGCATTTGTAAGTATTCTGTATTCCACCAACAGTCTTGATGCCTAACTACCTCTTTGTATTATATCTCAGGTCTTCCATTATCTGTGGATCACCCATCGTCTATGTGTTTGTTAGATTTTTATGAGATTAAACCTTTAGGTGTGCCACTGTCTGTTGCAAGAAGCAGATCAGTTATTTTACTTAATAGATCTTATTTAATTAAACTATCTAGTTTTGTGAATAATCTGTATTCCTAGGGAACCCAGGTCAAAAATACCAGATAGCCCTTGAACAATGCAAAACTTAGAAAATGTCAGAAATATAAAACACAGCTAGCAAAGAAGTTAATGATTTGTACTTGCATAAATGAAATGTGGATTTGAAACAATATATATTAGGTCAGTGACAATAATCGATCAGTTAAAGAAAGTAACCTTTTAAAATATCAGGGCTCACAATGTCAAGTCCTGAAATATTTAGACTAAATAACCAAAACTCCAGTCTGACAGTGTGTAAATATTTGTGTGTACAAGATCATAGGTAGCATGTTACAGAACCAGAGAAAATGTAGAGGAAATCCCATTAATGTAATGGGGTGGTACTTTTTATCAGAAGTATTTTGCATAGCAGTAACTGTCTAATTCATTATTATTAAGATTATATTAGTTTTTTTCAGCTTCTTTCATGACACATTAAAACCAGTAATATTGTTTTAAACAAGCATTTTCATCACTATAAATGACCTAGTCCTCTGTACTGTGAGGATCTGCTGCATGAGTATATTGTATTTACACTGTACTTATATAAGGGATACAACTTTCACTGAACTATAATTAGGACGACCACAAGGTATCACTAAACAGAAATTAGTACCAGGTGTCTTTAAGTCTGAGTATGTCTTTTTTCCTTCTTCCCACTGCATTCTTCTTTCCTTTTCTTCTTTTCATTATTCCACTTTTTAAAAGATAATGAGCATAAAAACTACATGAATATGTTTTAAAATTAACTAAATTAATTTCAAATGTTCTATTTTTGTCTCTCTGCAACTCATTTAAACATTCTAAAAGTTAATTTCCGGTAAATGAGGGTTAACATTCAAAATAAATTGTCTGCAGTACAAGCAGCTTTAACACGGAATCTAGACTGTTGTAAGTTGAAAAACAGCTGGAGGTATGTGAACAAAACATTCTAAAGCAATTTAACAAAAAATAGGCAGGAAAAGAGACTGAAAAGAAGCAGTTATTGTAAAAACAGTTAATAGCATTTCTAATTCTTTGAATAAGAGCCCAAGTAATGAACAAACACCTCACAGGTTAAACCTAGTAAAAGAAAGTGAAGTAATGTATATAAATGATTTTCATGCACCGAAAACCACTCAACATAACACCCATTGTGCATAGATAAAGCTGATCACATACACCCACATTCTCCAGATAGAATAACCAAAAATAATAATAAAAAACAGATTACTTAATTATTTACAGAAAGTATATATAATTTAAGTGGATTAGTTAAACTAATATAATTAATATACACCCACACACAAATGCACACTACTCTCTATATTGCACAATAATGTTTGAGAGGATTTAAATAAAATAATAAAAAGACTTATAAGTAATATTAATATTAATATATATATATACACACTATCTCAGATACTGTCAATACACCCCCCACTACATACACACTACTATGTTTGAAAATAATGTTAGAGAGAATAATAAAATAATAAAGGGGCTTATAAGTAATAGTAATAATAACATATATACACTATTTCAAATACTATAGAAAATGTATTTTGATTAAATATAATCTTTTTGTTTGTTTGTTTTACCTCGTATTCGATGTTGAACTGTACTAGATGACAAAATTGAATACCTGTGTGAAAGCGATTTAGGCAAAATAGCAAATGAGAGCAACATTACTTTTCATTAACTTTTTTACTATTTTTGTCCTTCGAAGACCAGCCATTTCTTGTCTCTTTATGAAGACAAGAGTCCAATCCATATTTTCTGATTGATCAAAAAGTTTATTTTTTGAGAAAAGTCCACTGCATCTTCTAGAGGATTAAAAGTTTTCTGACCTTCTGGTAAAAAGATCTTAATTCTGGCTGGAAAAATTAGTTTAACTTTAATGTTTAGCTTCTTTAGTCTTTTATGAATGGAATACATGCTTTCGTTTTGTCATAACTGATGCAGTATAGTCACTGTTAAACCTAATAGTGCTGCTATTTATTTTTATCAGAGAATTAGCCCAAGCAATCTTTCGCAACAGGTCATTTTCTTGGCTGGAGAGAAATTTTACAATAATATATCTAGGGACTGGAGGATTTTTCCTCAAAGAAAAAGTCAAAAGAGATCTATGGGCTCTGTCAATGCCAAAAGAGAGAGCTTCTGGTAGAGATAGAATTTTAGGCATCCAGTTAGTTAAAAACTGCAACATATTGCCTCCTTCTTCCTTTTCGTGTATTCCATATATCCTAACATTATATGTTATGTTGTCCTATCTTGCCTTCATTCTTACTGGATAGGTTCGGAGCCGATCCTCAGCTCCAACTCAGCTGAATACACTGGCTGGAAGTCTCTAACCTGGTTCGTGGCTGAATAGGTATCCCATCATGCAGTGGTGTCATTCCCCAGATCTCGTTTGCCGCTTTACGAGTTCGGATGCTCTCTCCCCATGGCTAAGTTCTTTGAAATTTAATATTTTTTCTTATATTTAACTAAAATATAACTTAGTTAGCTTAGTTTTAGCATCTTAGATAGTTTTTTCTTCTGTAGTTTACTATTCTGTAATTTGCATGTACTATATAATCTTGCTGCTGTGTTGTTGCCATCATTAGTCGCAAGGCCATTTCTACCTTCCCATCTCCTTTTTGTAGTGGTGTAGTTAGTTTTTCTATAGATTAGTAGGTTAGAGTGTGTTTCTCTTGTCTGCATGTATTAGCTCAATGTGTTAGAGAGCTAAGGTACCCATTGTGCTTAGAGGGTGTGTCTTGTGTCTTTTGTTGTAGCTCTACTAGGTCTGTTTTAGTTAGAGGGCCTAGTGCCTGTTTAACTTAGAGGGCAGAGTTGTTCCTTTGTTTTTCTTCTTCTTTATATTTTTTCTTATATATTTAGCTGGTGCAATTAGTGTTTCTTGGAGGTCATTCAATAATAATACTTAGTTGAGCTTTAGTATTTTAGATAGTTTTTTTTTCTACTTGGTGCTTTGTTATTATAGTATTCTAGTAAAATATTTAACCTTTGTGTGTTAATTTTTAGATAGAGGTGTAATTTGTGTTTACTTCCCTTTTGGTATTTCTACTTGTGTTCCTTCTTACAATGTCTAAGAAAAGCAGGAAGAAGGTACCTATGCCTTCTGGCTTTAAAAAGTGCCAGAAATGGTCACAGAATATGTCAATCACTGATGGGCATAATATCTGTGTTTATTGTTTGGGGACCATTCACCTCCAAAAGACTTGTACGTTCTGTCATTCTTTCAGCTCCCATGTCTTGCAGGAAAGAAAGAACAAACTAATTCTTAAAGGACTCCTAAAATTTTCCTTTGAGGAAGCTTTCCAGACTACATCTTCAAGTAAGTCCCCTTCCTCTAAGGCTGACAAACCTTCAAGGAGACCATCTCCCGCTTCTTTGGCTCATTCAGAGCCCCCTCAAAAATTGGCTAAATCTTCTGATACATCGATCTCCTCGGCTCCACAGCCCTCAGAACCAAGAGAGATCATTGACTTGGAAAAATCAAGTCCTTTAGCTCCATGGCCTGCGGAGCTGAAAGAGACTATTTTTCAGAGCCGGTCCACCGAACTAGTATTGTTCTCCCCTACCTTGAGATCCCCCATATTGGAGAAATCTCGCTCACCAACCCTCTCCTTCAGGACCTCTAGGAGCTTGTTGGACAATGTCATGGACAGGGTGGTGTGCAGACTTTTGAAGTCGCCGGCGCTGGCTAAATTGTTTATGGCTCCGACCCAGTTGGTTTTAGAGCCAGAGAAGATTATTACATCCATGACTGTTCTTCCTCTGAGCCAAACTGGATCTTCGGAGCTGGAATGCCAGATACCACTTCTGTAGACTCGTCGGTTCTGAGACCCCTCCAGGAGATTTTGGAACCAATCCCTGCTCCGACACACTCAGTGCCGTCCAGGGTATCTAGGGGCTGAAGTTCTCCAGTCGCCTCTGGGGGGACACCCGGACATGAGATTCTTTGGTTCTGAGTTTACCTCTCGGAGCTTCGGCTCAGCTGAGCTTAGCTTCTACATCAGCTTTGGTGCTGATCTCCGAGGTGTCCTCGGACCTGGGGGGATCTGCCTTCGAGCTGATGAGGAGTGTGCTGTCCCCTACTACAGTGGTACACAAGGATACTGGTATTCTTCCCCCCAAGTCACTGGCTTCTGTCTTGGCACCACCCCATCCATAGGACAGCAGAGATTCAAAGCCTCAGGGAGCCCCATTGGCCAAACCCCACCGAGACCTCACCAGAATACCTTTCTGAGGAGGCTCCTTGAAAGAGAAACATGCAAGAGGAAGCATATAGACTCCCCTGATGAGTCCATCACCTCTGGCACTGACCTTGAGGTGTCAGAAGGGTCCGCACAGTCATCCTCTGAAGATATCTGCTTTGCAGATATCTTAGAAATCCTGAAACAGAGAGGCAGCAACCATCACCTATTCTGATGAGGAGTCAATGTACCTGAAGGCTTTTGGATCTCAACCTTCAGGCTCCTGGGTTTCTCCGCCTTTTGACGAGCTATTGGACTTGGTTAGTCGAAAGGCATGGGAGTCACAAGACACTATGGAACAAGTCCCTTGGAGGCCAAATAAGTTCCTATAAGATCCTTCTGAAAAAGAATTTTTCACAAAAGGTGTTCCTGTAGATGCTATGGTGGTGGCAGCAGCCACCAAGAAGGAACTTTCTGAAACATCCTTGTCTGTCCATCCACCGAACAGTGACTCTGGACAATGGACAGATACGGGAACTGTATTTTTTTGTCAGCGACTTTTACCCTTAGATCGCTGAACTACCTCACGCACTTTATGAGACTACAAAGAGATCTCCTGAAGGAATTAGGAGATACTCTTCAAGGTTCATTGGCTACGGGGATCTCAGAAAAGGTGACCTCTCAGCTATCTACCTTAAATTCCATTGTTAACTCCTCCATGAGACTGATATCATATGCAGCAGATGGAGTGAGTAGGGCAGCGGGTTCAAGAGTTTCCCTGAGGAGACACTCCTGGATGCGCTTGTGTAACTTTGTGGAGCCTTTCAAGTTTACCTTTGTCAATGCCGCTTTTGATGGTTCCTCACTTTTTGGACCCAAAGTTAAGGATACACTCACCAGATGTGAGCAGAAAGGGAAAACTCTCTCGGCTGTTGGAGTATGTTTTTCCGTACCTTCAAGCCCTTACCCTAAATGTCAGAAGAGTGGGAAAATGTGGTTCAAAATATCCCAGGGAGTTTTTAAAGACACATGAGGCGTACTCTTCCCCAGGGGCAGAGGGGGAGGTAATAATGGTAGACATCATCCTAGAGGCAGAGAGGGTCCGCAAAACCAGGGTGACCATGATTCTTTTGCGGCTGACCCTACCAGTGCTCCTAAAGGCTGGCCCATCTGCTCTACTCTGGAGGCAGTCAGGGGACGATTAACTTTGTACCCAGAAGTCTGGCAAGATATCACAAGAGACAAGTGGGTATAAAGTATAATATCCAGAGGTTATTCCATTCCCTTTTGCCATCCTGTCCCACAGATCAGAACAATCCCAGATGTTTCACCCAGTCAAAGGGAACAAGCAACTGTAGAAATTCAAAAGTTGCTACACAAAAGAGTCATCCAAAAAGTCCTCGCAGACCAAATAGGATTTGTAACTTACTTAAGATTCTTTTTAGTGCCAAAAAGAACAGGGAACTGGAGACCCATATTGGATCTCAGCAAACTAAATGAATCCATAAAGAAGTCCAAGTTCTGAATAGTGACACTGCCATCAATTCTTCACTTTTTAGGGAAAGACAATTGGATGTGCTCAATAGATCTCCAAGATGTGTACTACCACATAAAAATGGACAGAGCATCAAGGAGTCACTTAAGCTTCCGGCTGGGGGCCAGTCATTATCAGTTTCGAGCTCTGCCCTTTGGTCTCACAACAGCCCTCAGAGTATTCACCAAATGTATGGCAGTAGTCACAGCTCACTTGAGACATTTCTGTACCTAGATGACTGGCTCCTAACTGCCACCACCAAGCATCTACTTCAGCAGGTGAGACACCACTCTTCAAACTTGTTCTCAGTTAGGGATAACAGTGAATTTACAAAAATCTGCCTTGTTGCCCTGTCAACATATTACATTTATAGGCACAGCTCTCGACACCGTTTCCATGATGGCATGTCTGCCTCCTGACAGAATTTCTATTCTCAGACAACAAATAGCCAACCTTCTACCCAGAAACAAGGTCAAAGCAAAAACAGTTTTGAAAGTCCTAGGAACCATGGCTTCAACGATCACCCTAGTTCCACTAGCCAGGATGCATATGAGAATACTTCAATGGCTCCTCTTCACTCAGTGGTCATTACAAAAACTTCCCATGTTCACCAAATCAGAATTACAGAGTCATGCAAGAGAGATCTTCTATGGCGGCTTTGGTCTGACCATGTGACCATTGGGCGACCTTTTGTGCCACAACAAACTGTAGCTACGGTGACCATGGACACCTCCCAGATAGGGTGGGGGAGCATTATCCGGGAAGAACAGTCCAAGGCACATGGCAAGAACACAAGGCCCCTTTGCACATCAATGTTCTAGAGATGAGAGCAGTGCTTCTAGTGTTGCAAGCACTCCAGGACTCTCTTCCACTAGGAATGATTGCAGTTCAGTCAGACAACATGTCGGTAGTCTGGTACATAAACAAACATGGAGGAACCAGATCATACCCCCTTTGTCAAGAGGTGCTGAGAGTATGGCAATGGGCAATCTCTTCCCAACGTTTTTTGGTAGCAACGCATATCCCGGGCAAATCCAGTGTGATAGTGGACAAACTCAGCAGGGTGATATTAATGCCTCACAAGTGGTCTCTAAACCAAAACATAGCAGAGCAGATTTTCTGAAAATGGGGCCAGCCTTGCTTCGACCATTTTGCCACTCCCATGAATACCAAATGCTGCAGATACTTTGCCCTAATCTCCCCTCTGGGGGAGACACAGAGAGACGCACTTGTTCACGATTGGCCCTCGGGACTACTGTATGTCTTTCCCCCATTTCCCCTGATACCCAAAATCATTCAGAAATCAGCAAAATCCTTGGAAAGCAGGCTGGTTCTCATTGCCCCATATTGGCCTTGTCAGATTTGGTTCCCCTTTCTCAGGCCTTACCTACAGGAGAAACCTTGGGTTCTGGACCCGGTTCCAGACCTTCTAACTCGTATGTTTCATCCTGCTCTCCAGACCCTCAATTTGCCACCTTTGCTGCTCCACTTCCGAAATTAGTCAGACTTCAGGAGTTCACACCAGCAGTAAAACACATTTTGGTATCATCTCACAAGGCTTCGACCAGGAAGTTATATTCTAGTAAATGAAAGAGATTCTCATACTGGGCAAAAGCAAGAAATAGTGATCCCTTTTCTGCCCCAATTAGTTCAATTTTAGAATTTCTTGCAGAGCTTTTCCAGCAAGGCTCCACTGCAGCTATGATTAGTGTCCAGCTAGCTGCAATTTCTAATTTCCACATTGGTGAATATAGTCCTAACCTGATGTCACACAAGTTGTGTAAAGCATTTTTAAAAGACACTTGTTTATTGAGACCTCCCATAATATAATGTGATCTCAAATTCCTCTCTTGGGAAACTATTCTCCTAATAGCCATTACATCTGCAAGAAGAGTATCGGAGTTGAAAGCTCTATCAATCAAGCAATCATATTTGATTTTCCTTAAGGATAGAATATCCCTGCAAACTAATCCATCCTTTCTGCCAAAAATTTGTCTCAATCAATTGTGTGCCCAGTATTTTTTCCTAATCATAGCAACAAGGCAGAGTACAAACTTCACCAATTTGATGTGCACAGACAACTTAGATTTTATCTGCATAGAACTACAGACTATAGGAAAACAGACCAATTCTTCATCTCCTTTTCAGAAGCAAAAAAGAGCATGCCAGTTTCAAAAAGTTATGCTTTCAAATTGGATTTCAAATTGCATTACCTTCATATACACCTCAAATAACAGGAACTTACCATTCAAAGTTAGAATCCATTCGACTATAGCATTAGCAACATCCTCTGCTTACCTAGCCAGATTGTCAATGGACAGTATTTGTGCTGCTGCTACATGGGCAAGACCCCATACTTACAAAGTTGACATGGCCTCCAGTGACAGGGCTTCCTTTGGTTCCACTGTGCTCAAAGGTATACCCCCGTGAGCCACCCAGGAAAATGGTGCTAGGGATGCTGCCCCATCCAGCACGAACAAAGGCTAGATAGGACAACATAACATAAAGAAGGTATGTATTCACCATAATGTTCCATGTTTGTTGTCCTTCTTGCCCTTCATTTTTACGACCCTCCCACCTTCCCCCAGCCAAGAGCTCCTACAGGACCTTATGAGAGAATCTTCTTCTTTAGTGAAGGAGCTCCTCTGAATTTCTTTGTTATTTCTTTCCTGATGTTGTATGATTAAGAGATACATTGTTATGACTGGCAGCAAACAAGATCTGGGGAATTACACCACTGCATGATGGAATACCTATTCAGCCACAAGCCAGGTTAGAGACTTCCAGCTAGTGTATTAGGCCAAGTCAGAGACGAGGATCAGCTCCAAACCCATCCATTAAGAATGAAGGGTGAGAAGGACAACAAACATGGAATATTATGGTAAGTACATAACTTCCTTTTCTTCTAAATCTACTTTTTAGGTCCTCTAGTGTTTCCATAAGCAAAGTATTTTGTTTTAACAGGAATTTTGTGTGATTCTCACTCTCTGCCATTCTACTATCCAGGTCATTTAATGTGCTTTCTATTGCTGAGATCTGAACAGATTGTTGTTTTATGATCTCTTTTAACATTTCTGTTTGTTTCTTGGAATCTTCTTTTATATTTTCCATTTTGATCTCAAGTTTATAACAGAAAGCTCTTGGATATTGCCCATTATAGACTGTAGTTCCTTTTTCACCGGGTTGTCTTGAGAGTTCACTTTTGAGTGGCTCATTCTGTCACAACAGTCAATAAAACTTCTGACAGTAAAAAAATCAAAGAAAAAACATAAAAAAAAATGATTTTTCTTTCAAATACTTGTCCAAGTTTGTTTAAAATACTCAAAATGTAAAAGAAAATTAGATGTTATGTGATCCTATCTCGCCTACATTCTGACTGATGGGTTCGGAGCCGATCCCTCGGCTCCGACTCGGCACGCTTATGCCAAAGAGCGAAGTCTCTTATTGGCTGAGCTTACTATATCCCAGGATGCACCACTACCAGTCCCCCAGATCTCGTTTGCCGCTAACTAGCAAAGACGTGGTCTCGAGCTGGCTGAGCTAAGTAGTGTTTATCACTAACTTTTTCTGTCAGGAAATTTCTATTTCTATAACAAAAAGCTGTTTTAACGGCTATACCGTACTTTTTGTGTGTGATTGGGTATTTTTGTGGAAAATTTGTGTGTGATTGTGTGTTTGTTCTGACTAGAGGCCCCCCTTGAACTGAAGGGCCTTTCCCTGTCAGTAAATTTAATTTCAAATCCTTAGGGATTCTAGGATCCCCTTTAGTTTTTTCTGTAGTTGTCGGACTGTCAACCTTAATCGGCAACCGTGAGCTAATCATTGTAGTGACAGTCAATTTATAAACAGTGTGTTTTTCTGTGTTACTGAATTTGTTGCTATAATGTCTCAGGCTCCTAGGCCTTCGGGCTTTAAGAAGTGCACTAAGTGCAACTTTAAAATGTCAATCACAGATGACCACTCTCTCTGTGTTTATTGTTTGGGCGCTAAACATTTGCAGGAGTCCTGCAGCGTGTGTCACGCGTTTCCTCGAGGGTCCTCCAAGAGAGGAAAAATAAACTTATTTTGAAAGGCCTTATAAAACCCTCTTTTGAAGAAGCATTAGCGTCCTCTCCTTCTCCTGCTACAAGAAAAGGCGGCTCCGACCAGTCCGTTGGACCCGACCGCCAAAAGACATAGGCAGGCTTCTCCTTCGGCTCCACGGACTTGGAGCCGAGGCGAACGGTCTGCCTCGATGCCTCCAGTCTCGACTCCTCTGGGTTGAGCCGGCTGGGGCATCGAGAGGCGGGTCACCTTCATCGGCTCCACTGATCTCGGAGCCGATGAAGGTTGTCCGCTCAGACACTTCCTCCTCGGCGCCGAAGTCCTCTTCGCACCGATGGAAATGGCTTGTGCTCTCCTTCGGCCGATAGTTATCGAGTCGCCTCGGAGCCGGTCCCCTAGTCCCTTGGAGCCGTTGGAGAGACCTACCGAACCGTTCAGTCTCCTCCAGGTCATCGAGGATGTCAGATTCGGACATAGACAGGGTGCTCCAAAGACTGTTCCAGTCCCCAGTCTTTCAAAAATTTGTTTGGCTCCAACCCAATTGGCTTCGAGCCGATAGCCCACTCCATTGCCATTCCTCCTCCGACTGCTTAGGCTCCGTCGGAGCAGGTGCTGATGGAGCCAGTGGAGATCCTAGGGTCGGCTCCGACCCTTACTCCAACCCCGGCCTTCGGGTCCGAGTTTAGCACACGGACTTCTTCGGCCGGACCCGGGGGTGACGTTTCGGGACCTATGCTGTCGGTTCCGAGCCTCCCTCTCAGTGCTTCGGCCGCGGGACTTCCGTCTGCTATCATGGCTCGGGACGGACACTCCCAGGATTCTGGGAGTCCGGCTTTCAGAGCTATGAGGAGTGCCTTGGCCAAGTCTTCTTCGCCATCTCTACGGCTTTACCGGCACCTTCCTGGGCATGGAGACTGGGTCTTTGGCAGTTCCCCTGTCTCTAGGCAGCGGAGCCCGGGCCTGAGGTTACCCCCACTGGGGTTCCCTCCTCCTGAGGGTTCTTCGAGTTGTCTTGGAAGAGCCCCAAGGAAGAGATCGTGCAAGAGGAAGCACGTGGACTCCCCCGAGTCTCTTACATCGGACACTGATCTTGATGATGCGGAGGGGTCCCCAAAGTCGTCCTCGGATGATGTCTCATTTGCAGACATTCTAGAAATCCTTAAGCAACGAGGAGGCTGGAATTCCAAACCCCCCTCCGTTGATGAGTCAGTGTTTCTCAAGGCCTTCGGGGCTCAGCCCTCCGCCTTCTGGGTGTCTCCGCCCTTCGACGAGCTCCTGGATTTGGTTTGTCGGAGGGCATGGGAACACCCAGATACTGTGGAACCAGTGCCTTCTCGCCCTAACAAATTTTTGTCTGCCCCACCCGAGAAGGAGTTCTTGACGAAAGGTGTGGCTGTAGATGCCATGGTGGTGGCATCTGCTACCCAGCAGGACGTGGCAGAGGCTTCAACGTCCGTCCATCCTCCTAATAAGGAGTCTAGGTGCATGGACTGCAGGAAGCGCACCCTGACTTCAGCGGCCTTTACTCTGAGGTCCCTGAATTATTTGGCACATTTCACCAGACTACAGAGGGATCTGGTCAAGGAGCTCTCAGACTCCCTCTCAGGTAACCTACCTGAGCAGCTAGCCCAGTCAGTTAGCTCTCAGTTGGCTATCCTTACCTCGATTTCTAACTCGTCCATGAGGCTCATTTCATATGCAGCCGAAGGGGCGGGCAGAGCGGCAGGCACAGGCATGGCTCTACGGAGACAAGCCTGGCTCCGTTTGTGTCATTTCGTGGTGGCCTTCAAGTCTTCCTTTGCCGACGCTCCCTTTGATGGGTCCTCTTTGTTTGGACCCAAGGTAAAAGACACTCTTACCCGCTGTGAGTAGGAGGGAAAGACTTTATCTGCCGTAGGAGCATGTTATTCCACTCCCTTTCGGCCTTATCCCAAGGCTAAAAGAGGAGGGAAGATGTGGTTCCGCAAATCACAGAAATTCTTTCCCCAACAGCAGGAAGATTCCCCTTCCAGAGGCAGAGGACGGGGAAATTATTCTGGGAGATGCCGTCCCAGAGGCGGCAGAGGCCCCCGCAACAATGGAGACCGCGAGTCCTTTCGTGGCTCTTCAGCCTCCCACACTCCATGAGGGATTGCCCGGCTGTGCTGCTCGGAGCCAGTCGGGTGCCGTTTTGCCAAGCACCTAAAAGCCTGGGAGTCTATTACTCAGGACAGATGGGTGCTTCAGATTGTGCCGGAGGTTACACCATTCCCTTCACACACTCACCCCACCGTCCAAAAAATCCCGGACCCACCACCCAGTCAAAGGGAAATTGCAGCCGTAGAAGCTTCAAAGCTGCTGAAAAGGAGTCATCCAACCGGTCCCCAAAGACCAGATCGGATCCGGAAACTACTCAAGGTTCTTTTAGTGCCAAAAGACAGGGGACCTGAGACCCATATTGGATCGCAGCAAACTAAACCACACCGTCATGAAGCCCAAAATGCGGATGGTCACTTTACAATCCATTCTCCCATTGTTGGAGAAAGATGTTTGGATGTGCTCCATAGATCTCAAGGACACCTATTATCACATACCGATACATCAGGCGTCCAGGAGGTATCTGCGCTTCAGCCTGGGAGACAGTCATTTCCAATTTTGTGCTCTGCCCTTTGGTCTCACCACAGCCCCCAGGGTGTTCACCAAGTGTTTGGCAGTAGTGACTGCTCACCTGAGGAGTCTCGGATTCCAAGTGTTTCCCTATCTGGACGACTGGCTCCTGACTGCCACCACCAGGCATCTACTACTAGAGAACCTACAAGCCACCATCTCCTGGGTGCTTCCCTGGGAATTACATTCAACTGGTCAAAGTCTGTCTTGCTGCCTTCTCAGCGCATAAGATACATAGGAGCAGAGATAGACTCAAAATTGATGCGAATCTTCCTTCCTACCGAAAGGATACAAACATTACAAGGTCAAGTCCGAGCCCTGCTTCTAAGATCCAAAGCCCCAGCCAGGTTGGTCCTGCAACTTTTAGGTTCAATGTCTGCCACGGTTCTCCTAGTTCCTCTGGCAAGATTGCACATGAGAATTCTTCAGTGGCTGTTATCGACACAATGGTCCTTTCAGGATCTCCCCCTCAATCATCACATACTGATTACAGAAACGCAAACGGGACCGCTGGTGACTTCAGCCATCCAATCTGAATCAGGGAAGACCTTTGTTATGCCCTCCGTAGCCACCTTGACGACGGATGCCTCCCAGACGGGGTGGGGGCATTGTCTGGGCAGGTCAGTTCAGGGTTCTTGGCTTCCAAACGAAACCTTTCTCCATATCAATGTGTTGGAAATGAGGGCTGTACTTCTGTCCCTTCAAGCTCTCCACAACTTTCTCCCTCAAGGCATTATCGCTATCCACACAGACAACATGTCGGTGGTTTGGTATCTAAACAAACAAGGAGGGACCAGATCTTACCCCTTTGCAGAGAGGCCATGAGGGTGTGGGAATGGGCAGTGGCTACCAACCGCTTCCTGGTAGCGACCCACATTCCAGGAAAATCCAATGTATTGGCAGACAGACTGAGCAGGACTATTCTTTCTCCTCACGAGTGGTCCCTGAACGAAACTGTAGCAGCTCAGATTTTCAAAAGATGGGGATTCCGTGCTGCGACCTGTTTGCAACACCACAAAACACGAAGTGCAAAGGTTCTTTTCCTTGACCCAGCGTCAGGGAAGCAGCTACGGATGCTCTAGTCCAACCTTGGCCAACAGGACTGCTTTACGCTTTCCTCCGGTTCCACTCCTTCCCAAAGTCATCCAGAAAGCTTCCCAATTGGGGTCCACAATGATTCTAATTGCTCCGTACTGGCCTCGTCAGGTATGGTTCCCCTACCTACAGAAATATGCTCTGGACGGTCCCTGGTTTTTGGATCTAACTCCGGACCTTCTGATTCATCAGTCGGGACAACAGCACCAGTCCCTTCACACTTTGAAATTAGTAGCTTGGCTCCTCCACTTCCGACCTTAGTCATAAATCACACCTTGGACCCTGAAGTTATTCACATTTTATCTTCAGCCCACAAACCCACCACTAAGAAATTGTATCACAGTAAGTGGAAGAGGTTTGCTATCTGGGCTCAACTCAGAGGCTTAGACCCTATTACTGCCCCGATACCAGAGGTCTTGAAATTTTTAACATCCTTGTTTAATCAAGGATCTTCAGTCTCTACTATTAAGGTCCAACTAGCAGCTATCTCCAAATTTCATGAATCCATAGACCCACCTTTGATGAGTAACAGATTATGTAAAACTTTCATGAAAGGTGCTGTGCTTTTAAGACCCCCAGTTTTTCATCCTGCGCCTCCGTGGGATCTTGATTTGGTACTTAGTGCCTTAACATCTCCTCCCTTTGAACCGGCTGCTACATGTGAGTTGAAATATCTGTCTTGGAAAACTGCCTTCTTAATTGCAATTACCTCTGCAAGAAGAGTTTCAGAACTTCAAGCCCTATCTATCAAACCACCGTACTTGGTTTTTCACAAGGATAGAGTATCACTTAGGCCTAACCCATCCTTTGTTCCAAAAGTTTGTTCTAATCTCTGTCTCCAACAATCTCTAGAACTACCAGTTTTCTTTCCAAAATTTTCAAACAAAGCGGAATACACCTTGCATAAGTTGGATGTTCACAGGCAAATGCGCTTCTATCTAGACAGGACTCAACAGATTCGAAAGACAGACCAATTGTTTGTGTCCTTTTCAGATAATAAACTGGGTAAAACCATCACTAAAGCGACTATTGCCAAATGGATTAGAGATTGCATAACTCAGGCTTATTCCTCTTCAAATAAGCAACTTACAACATCTGTCAAAGCTCACTCTACCAGAGCTATGGCTACCTCTATTGCATTTCATTCCAAGCTCGCTATTTCTGAGATTTGTGCTGCGGCTACTTGGTCCAACCCGCATACTTTCATTTTCCACTATAAATTGGATGTGGCATCTAAAGGGCGAGCATCATTTGGTTCCACGGTACTCAGGAGTGTTTTCCAGTGAGCCACCCAGGATTCAGGTGCTAGGGACGCTGTCCCATCAGTCAGAATGTAGGCGAGATAGGATCACATAACATCTTTTAGTTATGTACTCACCATAACTTCAGATGTTTGGGATCCATCTCGCCTACATTCCTAATACCCACCCTCCTTTCCCCTGCCTTGGAGATCAGAAGAGATTGAACGGTTTTGAGCTCTACTGTTTTTATCTTGTTTCATCTGATGATGTTATATAAGCAGTGCGTGCATGTGTGCATGTATGCGGACAAACTAGATCTGGGGGACTGGTAGTGGTGCATCCTGGGATATAGTAAGCTCAGCCAATAAGAGACTTCGCTCTTTGGCATAATCGTGCCGAGTCGGAGCCGAGGGATCGGCTCTGAACCCATCAGTCAGAATGTAGGCGAGATGGATCCCAAACATCTGAAGTTATGGTGAGTACATAACTAAAAGTTTTTGTTAAGTATGTATAATAAAATCCTGTCAGAAAAAAAGAAAATAAAGCAGAACTAAGACTTTGTGCTGTTAGCAGTTTGCCATTTTGGCCACACTCCATTAAGAGAATTATTCTGAATGTGAAAAACAAAGCCAGGGGACTCTCCCATTCTTAGGGGTGAGCATTTATAAATCGGTTGACTCCCTTCCTAAGTTAATGATATTGCCCCTGCTACCTCCTTGTATTTTATTTCTTTAATTTCTGATTACCTAGGACTTTAAGGAATACATTTTGTTTCAGAATCCATAGGAACCTCATTCAACTCTTAAGAATATAGATTGTCTCTACAGGGTATAAACAATATGTGTTGATTGTATAGGTGTTTTACTGGGTATAAACAAAATATGTTGATTGTATATGTGTTTCATAAGGTATATATAGAACATACTGATTGTATAGGTGTTTTTCTGCCAGACTGAGATCATGATCTAACTGATTTCTTCCTAAATTCTACTTTTGATTACTAAGTTTTTCTCTCTTTTTATCAGCCTTTCTTTCTTGCTCTTCTTTACAGTAAATCTACAATCGGGTTCTTGTAAATATTCCTACTCAGGGATTATCCTGCCGCTGTTGTATTGGGTTTTTTGAAACTTATATATAAATATATTGTCTTTGTTGATTTAATTTTATGTAAATGTTTCTAGTCAATAAGTAAACAAGCCCGGCACCACAGGACCTGGAAAATCAGTAACAAGTGTAACTGGAACACAATGCGTGCTAAATCCCAGAACAATAAAGCTGTTGAAACAAAGCTTTTATTAGAAACGAAAATGAACCAAGCGCTTTCGTCAGAGGAAAGGGGTGGCAATGGGGGCCCCTTGTGCCTCTTTATACGCCAACATTGTTTTGTACTATTGGGAGAAGAAGTTTGTTTTTACAAGCACATGGCATAAAGATATTTTACATTATAGGAGATATTTGGATGACATCTGCATATTATGGAAGGGCAGCGAAAGTAATCTAGTTGATTTTTTACATTATATTAACAATACAACATCATTTTTGAAGTTCTCTTCCAAAATTGACAATGATAAACTTCATTATTTGGATGTCACCTTATTAAAGGACTATGTCAATCAATGTTTTCAATCAAGATTATACAGGAAAAGTTCCTATTCTAACTCCTATCTCCACTTTCAAAGTGGACATCCCTTCTATCAAAAGAAGGTTATAGTAAAAGGGCAGTTAATACGTGCTTCACGCATGTCTAGTACCCTAGAGAGTTTTCAGGAAGAAGTAGAAACCCTGAAAGGCTTTTTTCTAGAAAAAGGGTATCCCAACACGCTGATAGAGGTTTTGATCCAAGAAGTGAGTCGAGACAGAAACACTGTCTACCCTCCTCTTTTAGGAACTGGTCTAAATAATGTTTACAGAAATGAACACATGAACAATTCCAATATTAAAAACAGTTTTATACACACATTTTCAGCTAATTCTGATAAGATTGAGCAAATTATTTACAGATATTGGCCTATCCTTAGTACACAGGATGAAATAAAACCTTATATTTCAGCTCACCCACATTTTTTCAGGAAGAGAGACATGAATTTAAAAGAATTGTTGGAGGTTAAGCACGACATACAACCAAATAGGGTTAGCAGGAAACCTGGTGCATACCCATGTGGGAGTTGTAAACAATGTTACGCTATGTTAAATCATGGGGTTTTTTACCTCCCTTCTAGGAAGTTTAGGTACACTCCCACTAAATATTTTAATTGTGGAACGAAGGGTGTAGTATATTTAGGGTTTTGTGAAACATGTTATGGGTTTTATGTGGGCAAAACCGAAAGACTTCTAAGGAGGAGAGTCTATGAGCATTTTAATGACATCGTCAACCACAAAGAGAGTAATGCATTTTATAAGCATTCTTTGCTTTGTGAGAACATGCACTTAAAATTCATGGTTCTCGAACAAATTACACCAGACATTAGGGGAGGCAGTTGGGAAACCAGGCTGGCGTACCAGGAACTATATTGGCAATTGAAATTGGACTCCAGCAGGTTTCCCGGTTTGAATAAAAATATTAACATCAATAGTATTCTGAAATTAAGGCAAGCTCGTTTGTAGAGTTTTATTAGTATGCACATTAGATCTATGGTGTTTAGCAGAACAAGTATTATTTTATCATAGAATATACACTTGGCTATATTAGTGCAGTTATTAGGTTCATAGTTGTTTGCACTATAATAGTGGCACAGCATGTATTTAGCAAGATGATTTTAGTAGACTACTGATGTGATTATTTTAATGTTTATGGTTTTGTGTATACTCAATGTCACTGTTCATGTGCTATGATTTTATTTTTTAAAACTAATTATGTCAACTGTAATAACGTTACACATTTACATTTGTGCGGATATTTTTAAAAAAGCATTTTGTTCCACAAGAATTTTTTGGAATTCTAAACCTTTTACTTATAGGAAAGGATTTTATTAATATTAATTGAGGCTAACTTGTTTGCATTTTAAAATGGTGATTTAATATTTTGTGGACTTAATTAATGAGGTCATGTGACCTTTGAGATGTTTATTTAAAGGCTAGAAGTGAAGCAGTACTTGTTTCACCTTGATAAAGCTCGGTATTATCCGAGCGAATGCGCTTGGTTCATTTTGGTTTCTAATAAAAGCTTTGCTTCAACAGCTTTATCGTCCTGGGATTTCGCATGCATTGTGTTCCAGTTACACTTGTTACTGATTTTCCGGGTCCTGTGGTGCCGGGCTTGTTTACTTATTTGCTTGAACTTGCCTTTTTTTGGATTTATTCATTTGGACTCGGCTCATGGCAGAAGGAACGGAAAGCGGTAACTTTGCAGAAACTCCTGCTTTGTTAAGGGAAGACTCTGACACGGCTTCCGTCACTCGGGGTGAATTTAAACAGATTCTAACCCTTCTTACACAGTTGACTAATTCAATGAATGAACGGAACTTGACTACAACTACGGATTTACCTGGCAACCAATTACAATTGTTTAACCAGTCTGCAGGGCGTGACATTTCTTTAGCACCCAACGCTCATTCCATCGGACCAAATAACGGATTCCCTAATAGTGCTAAGACTGATGGTCACACAGCGCAAACTAGGACTAGAGTGACCTTAAACAATGAAAGCGAAGGGGAACGAAGAAATTTTGATCTTAGTGCGTGGACTGCACACCAATTCTCCTTTAAACAAGGTACTGTTACTCAGGATATTAATCGGAACACGGAAATTAACTTTAGTGATTTCAGAGAAAAACTATATGCATATAAAAATAATCAGCTCGAGATTGACTATTTGAAGGAATGTGTGCACGTACAAAGAGTCCCTAAGGGTCTACTTTTTTTTAAATTTCCGAATAATGTACAACCAGGCACCATATTGTATGACCAGCTTTGTGATATATTTAACAAAGCTGGTGTAGAAATGTTGAAATGTATGGTTAATGAATATGAAAAGAAGGCTGATAGTTTACTTAAGGATTTGAATTTCTTAAACAACAGGATGGTTAAAGACACAAAGTTTCTCAGTGTTAAGGTCGACTATGATAAAATATTTGAGGAAGTTGATCAGCACTGCATGAGAGTTTTAAATCGTAAAATTAGAAAATTAGAACGTGATTTAATTGAGTACAGGGAAGGGAGAGCTTACCCCCTCCCAAATGTAAGGGGATGGAGGAATAATAACAATGAGAATGTGTTTACTAACAGGGGTGATGGGACTGGTTATGTGAATCATAAACCTGTAGGGCCTGACACCTTAAGGAGAAGTGAAAGGATCACTGAAAAAGGCAGGAAACAGTCCGCACAGGATTTTCAACATCCCCCCGGCAGGGGGGGGGGGGGGCAGAGATATCAGCACAACAGTTGGAACCATCCCCTGAATTGAATGATATATTTAACACTACTCTTTCTACAGAAGTACATCTAACTAATGAAAAGCAAGTAGTCTGCAGAATGAATAATTTTACTATTTTTAATTTTACAGATTTAAAACTTACAAAAATTTTTTTTTATTTATTTTCTAGAGGTTTTCATTTTGTCCCTTCAAAGCGGTTTTATTTAACAAACACCTTAATTGATTTAAAGCTTTTTTTGAGACAATTGAATCTAAGTTTATTTTTAAGGGACATGAAAACACCATTAAAGGCCTTACAAGGAAGAGCACTTTTAACCCTCCCACACACCCCTCTTTGAAAACATTTGGCAAACTTGTTGAAAGGGATATTAGGAAATTGGAGCAACAGAACTGTGCCCAACCCCCTAATAACCTTCATGATGGTGAACTGAGTCTGATTGATTACCTGAAAAAAGAAGGCTGTAGGGTAATGAAACCTGACAAGAGAGGGGGAACAGTCTTGATGTATACAGTAGACTATGAATCCCATATTCACAGTTTATTGCAAGATCTAGACCAGTATGAGTTATCTAAAAATGAGATAAATATAGCTTATGCTAAAATTAATTATCAGCTATATGATCATTTGTTACAAAAGGTAATCAACGAGCAGCTTTATAACTATTTGCACGTTGACAAACCGAAAATTGCTCAAATTTTTGCTATCCCTAAGACACACAAATCTTTAGATCCTATTAAGTTTAGACCTATAGTCTCAGGAGCTGGAAGCATCACTGAACCATTATCAAAGTTTATTGATTTTACTCTAAAAGAACATGTCACCAGTTTAGTTCATATTTGTAAAGATTCCTGGGACTTCCTGAGAGGTATCAATCAGAATGTATTTGACTCACAACTTCTGATGGTCACAGTAGACATAGTAGAACTTTTTCCGAGTATTCCACATCATGTTGGCTTAGAATGGTTTGGCTATATTTTGACATCAGAGACAGACCTTAGTTCTAAAGTTATTAACCTTATTTTAGAACTAATGGAAATGGTGCTGGAGAACAACTTCATCCATTTTAACGGTGAATTTTATCGTCAGAGGAAAGGGGTGGCAATGGGGGCCCCTTGTGCCTCTTTATACGCCAACATTGTTTTGTACTATTGGGAGAAGAAGTTTGTTTTTACAAGCACATGGCATAAAGATATTTTACATTATAGGAGATATTTGGATGACATCTGCATATTATGGAAGGGCAGCGAAAGTAATCTAGTTCATTTTTTACATTATATTAACAATACAACATCATTTTTGAAGTTCACTTACAAAATTGACAATGATAAACTTCATTATTTGGATGTCACCTTATTAAAGGACTATGTCAATCAATGTTTTCAATCAAGATTATACAGGAAAAGTTCCTATTCTAACTCCTATCTCCACTTTCAAAGTGGACATCCCTTCTATCAAAAGAAGGGTATAGTAAAAGGGCAGTTAATACGTGCTTCACGCATGTCTAGTACCCTAGAGAGTTTTCAGGAAGAAGTAGAAACCCTGAAAGGCTTTTTTCTAGAAAAAGGGTATCCCAACACGCTGATTGAGGGTTTGATCCAAGAAGTGAGTTGAGACAGAGACACTGTCTACCCTCCTCTTTTAGGAACTGGTCTAAATAATGTTTACAGAAATGAACACATGAACAATTCCAATATTAAAAACAGTTTTATACACACATTTTCAGCTAATTCTGATAAGATTGAGCAAATTATTTACAGATATTGGCCTATCCTTAGTACACAGGATGAAATAAAACCTTATATTTCAGCTCACCCACATTTTGTCAGGAAGAGAGACATGAATTTAAAAGAATTGTTGGAGGTTAAGCACGACGTACAACCAAATAGGGTTAGCAGGAAACTTGGTACATACCCATGTGGGAGTTGTAAACAATGTTACGCTATGTTAAATCATGGGGTTTTTTACCTCCCTTCTAGGAAGTTTAGGTACACTCCCACTAAATATTTTAATTGTGGAACGAAGGGTGTAGTATATTTAGGGTTTTGTGAAACATGTTATGGATTTTATGTGGGCAAAACCGAAAGACTTCTAAGGAGGAGAGTCTATGAGTATTTTAATGACATCGTCAACCACAAAGAGAGTAATGCATTTTATAAGCATTCTTTGCTTTGTGAGAACATGCACTTAAAATTCATGGTTCTCGAACAAATTACACCAGACATTAGGGGAGGCAGTTGGGAAACCAGGCTGGAGTACCGGGAACTATATTGGCAATTGAAATTGGACTCCAGCAGGTTTCCTGGTTTGAATGAAAATATTAACATCAATAGTGTTCTGAAATTAAGGCAAGCTCGTTTGTAGAGTTTTATTAGTATACACATTAGATCTCATAGAATATACACTTGGCTATATTAGTGCAGTTATTAGGTTCATAGTTGTTTGCACTATAATAGTGACACAGCATGTATTTAGCAAGATGATTTTAGTAGACTACTGGTGTGATTATTTTAATGTTTATGGTTTTGTGTATACTCAATGTCACTGTTCATGTGCTATGATTTTATTTTTTAAAACTAATTATGTCAACTGTAATAACGTTACACATTTACATTTGTGCGGATATTTTTAAAAAAGCATTTTGTTCCACAAGAATTTTTTGGAATTCTAAACCTTTTACTTATAGGAAAGGATTTTATTAATATTAATTGAGGCTAACTTGTTTGCATTTTAAAATGGTGATTTAATATTTTGTGGACTTAATTAATGAGGTCATGTGACCTTTGAGATGTTTATTTAAAGGCTAGAAGTGAAGCAGTACTTGTTTCACCTTGATAAAGCTCGGTATTATCCGAGTGAAAGCGCTTGGTTCATTTTGGTTTCTAATAAAAGCTTTGTTTCAACAGCTTTATCGTTCTGGGATTTAGCACGCATTGTGTTCCAGTTACACTTGTTACTGATTTTCCAGGTCCTGTGGTGCCGGGCTTGTTTACTTATTTGCTTGAACTTGCCTTTTTTTGGATTGTTTCTAGTCAATATTACTATTGTAATTTTTAGTCTTTGCATTAATTACTGTTTTATTTTGGCATGTCTGTAATTGTAATTGGAGCTTTTCTCCTTGGGTCTCCACTGAAAATGGGCCTTTGGCTCAGTTGGACCAACCCGGTTAACAACGAACAAACGAAGACGAACAACAAACAAATGACAATAAATAAATAAAAATAAATGTTTGCTATGTCTTCTACAAAGGCTGCTACGAAACTACTTTTAGATAATGCTGTACTTCAAGAAAATGGCATAAGGTTTATGGCAGTATGGTTCAAACTCCATAGATGCCAAGGTAATGACTTTTTGGTTCACATGGTTAAATAATAGAAATAATTCACTTGGCTCCAAGCTTGTTGAAAACTGAGAATTCTGAGAACAAATTCACAGCATGTTTGTAAAGTGTACAGGTATGACAGCTGTTAATGTAGCCAAAGCATCTGACAAAGTGAATCATACAAGACTGATAAGTAAATTGGCACTTTATGTTCTAATATGAACAGCATTTGCATGGTTCATTGGCTACTTGCAAAACATGACTTTCTGACTATTTATTGTCCCATGTCAGTCTAACAGTTAATTAATAGCCAGGTTACCATGACATTCATTCCATAAATTATTGATACTTATCTTCTTCCTAGATACATTCATTCTATCACTGTACGTTGATAAGGTGGTCATTTCAGTTTGCGACCACTCACTCCCTTGAGTCTACACAAAACTTGGGGTGAACCTATTCATTTAAACTGCAAACTGACATAGTTTTGACTACATGCTAACATTGGCAAAATAAAGGCCATGTTTCTTGGAGACCTGACATGCCTTAACAGGGTGAACGGTAACTGGAGTATTCCCTTATTCATTGGGGGTGGAGGGTGTCTGTACACAATGCAGGGTTTTAAACATCTGGGACTTTAGCTTGACCCTTAATAAATTATATTGTTATGAAGTATGTAAGGTGGTTTTTGACAAACAAAGCAGGCAATAAAGTCAGCTTTGTGATGTAAGAATCATATTTGTTGAGAAAATAATGAAGTTCAAAAAGGAAATTCAGATGTTCATCATAAGAATCACTGTTGCAGTAGTATTAACTATGTGGGTTATATACTGCTTATGATACAACAGCCAGCCAGCTTTGAAAGCTTAAGGGTATTTTCCACATCCCCAAACCATTATACAGCTTGAGCTGAGCTGACTAAAAAGACAGGAACTGATATTGTCAGTTTTTCATCAGCTCCTCACATGTGGGTTCAGATCTGAGCCCTTGGATCAGACTCAGCTGTTAGCAAGCTCATGGCACCCAAATAGCTCTTGGGTACCACCCCTTACCCACAATGCATGTCTCCCCATTACCTGAGATCTCATTTGCCGATTGTGAAGATGTGGACATTCCAATAGCTCTTGGTGTCAGGTTGCAATTTTTCCATTTTTTTTCTTTTAAAATTTATTCAGACTTAATAGACTTTATAGTATAATTTTTCTTTCTCCCCTTCTTGGTCTTTTGGGTCTGTCTGGTGTTGCTCACTGCTTTAATTAGCCTTCTTCTTCTCTCTTTATTTCCTGACAGTAACCATTTTTTGTCAGGTTACTTTCCTCCCCCTTTGTACCCTTGATGTATTTCTTGCCTACTATTGTTAGTTGGGGGGTGGGGTTCTCTCCATTTCCTCTATCCAAAAAAAAAAAAACCTTCCCTTCCTTGTTTTTTTTAAGTGAGTGTGTCTATGTGCATGTTGTACATCATGGCTGAAAAACAAGAGAAACTGGCTGGGTTCAAGAAGTGCTCTAAGTGCAGTTGTAAGATTTCTTTTAGTGATTCACAATCCTTAAGTGTTTATTGTCTTGGACATATGCTTTTACAGGTGAACTGTGCCATATGTCACTCCTTTAACAGAAGGAACAAACTCATTTTAAGAGGGATGTTGCCTTCAGCCTTTGATGAAGCTATTTCTGGAGCAAAGGATAGTTCAGCTACTAAAACTAAATTGGCTCATTCAAGCCCTGCTTTATCCATGTCCTCCAAATCTTTGGACAAGGCCAAGAAAAGAACTTCGTCAGTGCTGACAGATTACTCAGAGCCGAAGCCTAAGAAGATAAACTCTCCCTTGTCCAGTGAGTCTAAAATTTGGTCAGATCCTGTTTCTTTGGATCTGATCTCATCTGGCAAGGATGCGTCAGATCTGTTGGGGTTGGCTGCAATGTCTAGTCCATTCAAACCAATTCTGATCTTAACAAGGACATGGTACTCTGCCTCATTCGACCCATTTCCTGACAGGGTACCATCCCCCTTTTTGTCATGGCCAAGATCCCCATTGGCTTCATCCTCTCATTTGAACAGGAGTCTTACTGAAGAAGATGTGGAACAGATGGTGCAGAAGATCTTATGGGTGCAGGGTATCACTAGGTCCCCCTTAACCTTGGCCCCAGCTAAACCATCCACTCCTCTTCTTCCTCCTCCACCTCTGACTTCAGGACAAGTCATGGATTTGATTTGCCCAGAGCCTTTGAGTTCAGATCCTAGGTTGTCTTCTTTCTTGGATCAGACTTCCGCTCAGAGCTTCTTGACATTTTTGGAGCTGGAGAGCTCCCAGAGCTGAAGTGAGCCTCTTGAACCTTGGGTGCATTTGACTTCCAGATTCTCAGAGCAGTTCATGTCCCTCAGGGATTCAGCAAAAGTGAGATTGGCTCTAGCTTGTACTCTGGGCCAGCTGTCCTCTGGAATGGGAAGGTCTCCGTCCCAAAAACATGGCTTATCAGTCCCAGAGCCCTTGTCCTTCCATGAGAAGTTAGCCTTTGGGGCTTTGGAGAGGGCTGTGGCTGCCACTGCACTGGAAACATCATTGACCCCCTTGGATCCCTTGCCCCAGACAGATACCCGGTGATCTTCTTCATCCCATCTTCTTTCACAGGGACAGTGGGAACCTAGGCTCCAGGATACCCATCAGGGTACCTCCATCTTTTCTGATACCTCCTCAGATTATCCCACTGAGAAGGTCCCTCAGAAGAGGTTATGCAAGAAGAAGCATCTGGACTCTACAGAGGAGTCAGCCACTGAAGACACTGACCTTGATGAGGGTGAGGGTTCCCCATGGTTAAACCCTGTGGACATTTCCTTTGGGGAGATTCTGGAGATTCTCAAGCAGAGTGGTGACTGGCAGTCCAGCAACCCTTCACCTGAGGAGTCGTGTACCTGGCTGCCTTTGGTTCCCACCCATCTATCTCCTGGGCGACTCTGCCAATTGATGAGCTCATAGATCTAATCTCATGGCAGGCATGGGAGACTCCAGACTTCATTGACCCCATTCCCTGAGACCAAAGAAAGTTATGACTGCCCCTTCTGATAAGGCTTTCTGGACTAACGGGGTTGCAGTAGATGCCATGGTCATGGTGGCAGGGACCAAGAAAGAATTCTCTGAAGAAGGTTTAACTATCCATCCTCTCCCTAACATTTTATACCAAATGAATGCCACTTTCATGAAAATTCCAGCTACTTTCTTAAGTAAAATTAAAGTTTGACTGGGAAAATTCATATGGTACCCAAATAGTACAAGAATTAGTTACAACAAACTAATACTCCCAAAAGAAAAAGGAGGTCTAAGCCTTCCGAACTTCCAACTCTACCATGACATTATTAATACTAGCTGCATTATTCAAATAGCTAACTACGATCCATTGGGTAATGCATGGTACCCATTATGGATTAAATTATTTCACCAAAATATTATTTCATCTAAAATTAACCTGAAAGAGATTTCCTTCCTAAATCAAGAAACCCTTAAGACATTAAAAATTCACCCAGTTTTAATCAATAAGTGTGAAATTTTCAAGAAACTGCTAATATCATTAAAACTAAAAGATACGATTACTCTTCTGCAACCAATACACAACAATCGGCAAACTCTATGTTAACCTTGGATAAATATCCATTAATAAAAAAATCATACAGTATGGGACTTCTACCAGTTACAAAACCTAGCATGCTCTGCGGTGGTGGTGCTGCGGTAGCGTTGTCGCCAAACAGTAAGACGATGTCCTGTTCGATTCTCAGCTAGAGCATCTTCTGTGTGTAGACATGCGTGAATGGGCGTACCTTCGTTGAAGGTTGTGCGTTGGGGCTGACAACTTGACATGTAAAAATCTACTGCCAATCATTAGCGGACCGGAGTTCCGCTGCGGCGACAACAACAACAACCAGTTACAAAACTTATCAATGGAAAACATCAAGAACACTCTTAAAGCAAGTAATAAATACAATGGGATAATAAAACAAATCTTATACTTAGTTAACAAAATAACTAACGATATTATTGTAAATGAGCACGATATCAAAGGTCATAGGTTCATAGGTAAGTACTAGGCTATCTAACCAAGGGCATTTATAAGCCTAGCTAGAGTGTGTTGGCTTTCGCCACCCCCTTAGATTAGTTCCCTGTGCCTCTGACCAGCAGAGCCATTAGTTCCCTGCGCCTCTGTCCAGCAGAGCCACTGCAGTGATCCCCCGGGGTAAATTTTATAGTACCACAAATAATTCAAAAGTTGCTTTTATACAAAAAGAAAATGCTCTCAAATATGTATAAATTAATAACTAAAATAAAATATCAAAATACAATCCTATTTTCAAAGTATTGGGAAGAAAAATGCAGTAACTTGACAGAAAATCAGAAGGAATTAGCCATTGGAACCACCATAAAACTGATGCCATTTATGAAACTAATATACACTCAGATCATGGTCTTCAATAATGCATACCATACACCTGTCCATCTTAACAAATTTAATCCATCTAAGTCACCTTATTGTCCTTTTTGTCCTAATAAAGAAGCTGATGTTTTACATATTTTCTGGAGCTGCAAAAAAGTTTATAAACTGTGGTGCTCACTGAGATTTCTCTTAGAAAAAACAAGCTACTCAAAATCTACTCTATCATGGGAAACAGTGATACGATATATGCTATGTACCTTATTAAAATTTTACATAGCCAAAAACTGGCTGGACAGATCTAAACTTAATTGGACAGAATATAAGAACATGGCAAAAAAACATGTATTAGCTAAGAAGCTGTATACCAAAAGTCACAAGAACCAGGCATATTATCAGAACTACTGTAAAGCTTTAATTGATATTTTATCATAAATGGCAAAGTATGTGAAAATACATAAAGTTATTAAACACTCTTTAGTTAAGAGTAATAACAGCATCAACTAAGGTGACATTTTTGTAAATATGTATATAATGTATAGTAGTTTAAATTTTTTGTGTATCATTAGGTTGGTGTTATGCTTCAAGATATACTCTTATTGTATTAACATAATCGCTTTACTATATTCATGCCTCATGACTGAATCATAACACAGTCATAACTTCATGGTAATCCTTTGTTGTCAACTTTAGCTAATTTGAAATTGTTTTTTATTACAGTGTGTGAACACCTAGTTTAATAACTTGCTAGTGTTATGCAAATTGTAACATCAGCAACTTCTGTTGTACTGTATATCATTTTTGATTTCACATTATGAAAAACATTTTAATAAAAAGATATTTGAGAAAAAAAACTGTCCATCCTCCTAATAGAGATTCTAGGACAATGGATAGATGTGGGAGGTGTGTCTTTTCCTCAGCTTCCCTTGCCCTATGGTTGCTGAATTATCTCTCTCATTTTCACCAGGTTGCAAAAGGATCTGATCAAGGAGCTCTCAGGTACCCTTCAAGGAGCAGTAGCTGAAGGAGCTAAAGAAAAGGTAGCTTCCCAGCTAGCCACCATACACTCAATTGCCAACTCTTCCTTGAGGCTCATTGCCCACCCGGCCGAAGGAACAAGTAGAGTGGCAGGTTCTGGCATTTCCATGAGGAGGTATGCCTGGGTATGATTTTTGCTATTTTGTGGAACCATTTAAGTCTTTGTTTGTCAACACACCATTTGATGGCACGTTGCTTTTTAGCCCCAAAGAGAAGGATACTCTATCTAGGCGTGAGAAGGAAGTTAAGACCCTTTCTGCTGTGGGCATATGTTTTTCGGTTCCTCAAAGACCCTTTCCCAAAGGTCAAAAGAGAAAGCAGAAAAATGTGGTTTAAGAAGTCTCAAGGGTCCTACCAAGACACATGTGGAGAGTTTTCCCCGAGAGGCAGAGGGGGAAACAACAACAGAAGATGCTGCCCTCACAGCAGAGGAGGTCCGCAAAGCCAAGGTTTCCAGGACCCCTTCTTTGGGAAACATTTTCAGTACTCCTGAAAGGAGGCCCAATTGTCTGCCTGTGGAGGCAATTGGGGGTCATCTATCCCTGCACTGGAGAGCCTGGCAAAAGATAACTTCCAATATAATATCCAGGGGTTACCAAATTCGCTTCTGTTAACCAACAAGAAAATCCTGGACATTCCACCCAGTTAAAGGGATCATGCAGTCTCACAAATTCAAAAACTGCTAGAAAAAAGAGTCATCAAAGAGGTCGCCCCAGACCAGAGAGGATTTGGAACTTACTCAAAGTTCTTTTTAGTACCAAAGAAAACAGGGGACAGGAGACTGATTCTGGATCTCAGCAAGTTAAACAAATCAGTGAGACACAGCAAGTCCCGAATGGTCACAATGCAATCCATACTTCCCTTCCTGGAAAAGGGTGATTTGATCTGCTCAACAGATCTTCAGGATGTGTGCCACCATATAAAGATGGACAGGCACTCCAGAAGATACCTATGCTTCTGATTGGGAGACACTCATTACCAGTTCATAGGACTGCCTTTGGTCTCACTACTGCCTCAGAGTGTTCACCAAATGTATGGTAGTGGTTGCAGCTCACTTGAGACAACAAGGATTCTGGGTGTTTCCATACCTAGATGACTGCCTCATTTCTGCCTTGACAAGGCATCTGTAGTCTACACAAGTGACTCTGTTCTTCAACTTTGTTCAGAACTAGGCATTACAATAAATCACCATCTGGAACCCACTCAAACAATAGAGTTCATAGGAACCTTGCTAGACACAAGCCAGATGATTGACAAACTTCCTTCTTCCAGAATATTAACAATCAAGAGGCAAACTGCCAGAGTGATCAGAAATAAAAGGGTAGCTGCCCACCATGTTCTATAGGCCTTAGGTTCCATGGCTGCTGCAACCGTGTTAGTCCCACTGGCCAGGTTTCACATGCAAATTTTGCAATGGATTCTTGTTTTGCAGTGGTGAATAGTGCATCAATCAGTGTCCTATCAGATCCTCATAATGGACACATGCAAAAAAATATCTCTTATGGTGGATTCACTCTCAACAGGTGATACAAAGGCGACCCTTCTCTTCACCTCAACCACAGGGTATGGTAACCATGGGTGCTTCCCAGATGTGTTGGGAGGGCAATATCTGGGGAAGAAAGTCCAAGGTACCTGGTCTGCAGATGAGGCCAAGCTCCACATAAATGTCCTAGAGATGACGGTGGTGCTTTTAGCATTGCAGGAATTTCAGTCTGCCCTTCATGTAGTGATGGTGGCAATTCAATCAGACAACACGTCAGTAATATGATACATAAACAAGCAAGGAGGAACCAGATCATATCCTCTCTGTCAGGAGGTGCTCAGAGTGTGACAATGGGCAATCTCATCCAACCGCTTTCTAATAGCAACACATATTCCAATGAGATCCGAAGTCATAGCAGACAGGCTGAGCAGAACCACTCTCATGTTGCACGAGTGGTCACTCAACCAGAATGTAGTGGAGAATATTTTCCGCTCTTGGGGCCAGCCTTGCTGTGATCTTTTCTCCTCCCCCTAAACAACAAATGCAGCTACTAGTTTTCCCTAATAACCCCAGAGGGGCTAACCCCGAGGGATGCTGTGATACATGATTGATCCCTGGACTTCTATATGCCTTTCCCCCAATTCCATTGATCCGCAAGTTTCTTCAGAAAGCCAAAAGGCTTGAAGAAGACAGTAATCCTCATTGTCCCATTTTGGCCTCAACAGATCTGGTTTCCCTTCCTGTGGCCTCATCTATGAAGGTTCCCTGGATTCTGGATCCAACTCCAGACCTGTTATTACACTTGACAGGAATGACTCATCCCAACCTTCCCAATCTCAAGCTGCCAGATTGGTCCCTCCAGTTACCTTCGCTCTCCTCCCTGGTCCCGCATATCTTGATAGCCTCTCATAATTCATCTACTCAGAAACTATATAGGAGTAAATGGAAGAGATTCATATTCTGGGCACAGCAACATAATATGGATCACAGCCCCTATTCATTTAATTATGGAATTTGTAGCCCACCTTTTCAAGAACGGGGCAGTGGCATCAACTGTTAAGGTGTAATTAACAGCCATCTCAAATTTCCATATTAGGGTTGATAACCTGTCCGTGAATTCCCACAGACTTTGCAAGGCCTTTTTAAAAGGGACCATGTTGTTAAAACCTCCTTCCAAGGACCATTTCCCCCTTGGGATTTGAATCAGGTTCTGTGCCTGATTATTCAGCCTCCCTTTGAACCTACAGCAACTTGTGATATTAAGTATCTTTCCTAGAAGACTCTCTTTTTGGTGGCTGTCACATCGGTGAGATAATTTTCCATAAGGACATAAGGACAGAATCTCATTGTGTACCAACCCTTCCTTTTTGCTCAAAGTTGTTTCTCAAACAAATTTTAATCAGACTATACATTTGCCTGTTTTCTTTCCCAATTTTGGTAATAAGGGAGAATATATACTGCATTTGTTAGATGTTCATAGACAGTTACACTTCTGTTTGCCTAGAACAAAAGAGTTTTGGTGAGCTTAACAGTTGATTATTGCCTTTGCAGGGCCTAGGAAAGGCCTTACATTTACCAAAGTTACCTTATCCAAGTGTCTTTCTAGTTGTATCTCCTCTGTTTATTCATGAAGCCAGACAACTCCATTCAGGCTCACCCCACTAGAGCAATGGCTACTTCTGCAGTCTTCCAGTCCAGTGATTTTTTTGGATGATATTTGTGCAGCGACCACTTGGGCTAACCATCATACCTTTATCACTTACTACAAATTAGAGTTGGTCTCCAGTGGAAGGGCTTCCTTTGATTCAATGGTTCTGAGGAACATTCTCCCATGAATCCTCCCTCCATAAAGGTAGCTGGGGAACTCTGTCAAACATTTGAGGATGAGATGAAAAATTGACAATATCAGATAAAGAAGTTATGTACTCACCATAATGTTCCATCTATATTGTTGATTTTTCATCTCTCTTCACAATCCCACCCTCCAACCCCCCCATCCTTGGATTCCTGGTTGAATGGGAAGATGAGTTCTAGGGTTGGATTAAGTTCATTAGGCTCCAGAAACTGCTTGACTTAAGGCCTTTTTGCATATTAAGTACTAACCCTTCTGTTCCTACTAATATAATTATAGCAAACAAGAGTTTAGGTAAGGTGGGAGAGATGCATTGTGGGTAAGGTGGAGGTACCCAAGAGCGTTTTGGTTCCCACAAGCTTGCTAATGGCTGAGTCAGATCTGAGGGCTTGGATCTGAACCCACATGTGAGGAGAGATTCAAAATCAACAATACAGATGGAATGTTATGGTGAGTACATAACTTCTTTTTTGGATGGCAGTACCTTCAGAGCCTTCCTGTTGCTGAAGAATACTTCTCCTCTGGGCTTTTTAGGATCAATAGTTCGCTAGTGCTTTCCATTGTTTCACAGATAAGTTCCCTTCATGGAAACATTTTTCACATTTACTTTTTATGCAGAAATTTAACCTATTTTTTTTTTGAAAATATTCATCTTATGCTAGGAAAAGGAGATTTACTTTTTACTTTTGTGGAACTATGTTTTTTTCTGGTAAAAGCTGTGTTATTTTACTTTTGAGGACTGGGGTAGGTGTTTAAAGTGTTTTTATTATGTTTTTGGTGAAAAAAAGTTACTTTTTTACTACTTAGCTCTTTTACCTACTACTACTACTGCTGCTAGGCTTCCCTGGGAATCAGACAACTTTTTTGGCAAAACCATGGAACAGCCTTTGCCACCACAGGAGGCTGGAAAAGTTTCTTAGCCACAGATGGGTGACTTTGCTGTGGCCATTTCTGGCTACTAAGACTATTCATCTTTTCCCTTGCTCTCTATGGTGTAATCACTACAGCAATTGTGTGCCAAGGGTAAGACAAGTCCTCTGGTTGTTAGAATGCCCTCTAAAGAGAAGATGCTTTTGTCGGTCATGGAAGAGGGGGCCAAGAATGCAATTCTACCTAGCCCGAATCTAACCTGAATACTATGCCTATCTCTAAGGAATTTTTTTCTGTCAAACATGGGTCTGCTTCTTCAGAAATTCCTGTCAAAAAGAAGCAAAAACATTAGACATATTTCTTCTCCTGTCTCATTCACTTTGTACAGGAGTTATTTATTAGCCTTAGCTTAATGTTTAGTTTGGGCTCTTGACCCTTCCAGTTTAGTTGTTTCTTGTAAAAGAAAAAAAAGATTCTTCATTTTCTGAAGAGGTTCAAGTCTTTGAACCACAAAATGATTGTAAAGGGACAAATTCTACTTTGTCTTCTTGGGTTTCTAATTCAGATTTTGAAGAGAGTGGCTTCTGCCAGTACCTTTAAAAGGTTCTTGTTTTCTGAAACTATTTCTGAAGGAATCAGCAGTTTCAGCGAGAACATAATGACATTCTATTGTCACTAAAGTTGTTTTATGATAGATTACAATTGGATTTTCTAGAATCTACCCCAATTCCTCCCATATTTCCAGCATTAGAGGCTGTTTTCAGTCTGTAGCTTGCATAACAGCCAACATGCCACCCCCAAGAAGGTAAATAAATTGTATAACGTTCCTCAAGTTTTTATGCAGTCATTCCAGATCAGACCGAGGAACTATTGCTTTAGTGAACCAAACTGCTACTAAACATCTGGTTAATACCAATCCCTCTCATTCTGACAATAGGGTTGCCACCTGTCCCACTTTGTGAGGGACAGTCCCTCTATGGGCAGTTGTGTCCTGCGAAAAAATTGAAAAAATGGCAAATGTCCTGAGATTTTTGTACAAAAATATTTCCTACGTTTTCTTTAATAGTTTCATAAAATGGTTATTTTTTATCTGAAACACCTAAATTTATATATGAAATAGCAAAAGCAACTCAAATGCTACAAGAATAAGCTTTTATTTTGGCAAAAAAGTGAAGTTATATCCTTTGTGCTGGTCATGGGCATGTTTTGTCCTGCAAAATCTGACATTTCTACAAAAAATGTCCCACTTTGGGCATTTGAAAAGGTGGCAACCCTATCTGACTAGGATAGGAAGCCTTTTGATGGTTTGAAGAAAATGTGTATTATTCTGTAACACTTATTTTTAGAATTCTCAGCTGTCAATCTCACGTTAACACTTATGATTGCCTCTTTTGAGAATGTGAGAAATATTATGGCATCAGTGTCCTGTTCTGAGGAAAAAACTTCTTTGTGTAACCTGGCTATTTCTATGTCTTACGTAGCTACCCACTGTTTGAAATGAGCTTACAATTCTGCTGATACATCTTCCAGGGCTGTAAGGGAACTGTAATGAGGAGTTTTGTTTGGTTGCCAAACCAAAACCTCCCAGAAGATATCAAAGCTTAAACTATGAATTCTGTCTTGGATAAAGAGTTAGTTTTTCAATCTTCTGTTGCAGAGGTTCTTAAAAAGATTGATGAGAGTGGTAAACTTATTTAAGGAATCTCTCAGATTTTCGGCCTTCTTTCTGCGAGACTGTCTAGGGATTTAATGCTACTCCTACAACCTTTTTCAAAAAGCAAAATAAACAAACACAGCAAGCTGCTAGTAAGCAAATATTTAAAAACAATGGTAAGGAGGTTCCAAAAAGAAAGAAGGAACCCTCAGAATACAAGAGAGTTTAATAAGTCTAAATGACTTTTAGGCACCCTTTTTTGTGGCTGTGCTGGAGGAATCCCCTTCCCTTTCCCAATCTGGCAGACTCTTAATCCTACCAGAAACTCTGAACCTCCATTTTTTCTTTGGCAAAAGTTTCAGACAGATGGGTTCTGAAAGTAATCCATCTAAGTGACAGATGACAGTGGGAGTCTCTCCCTCCTTTTTGGTGGATTCTCCATCTTTCGCCAGACCAAACTCCTCTTTTCTTTCCTGTCATTCAACATCTGCTGTCTCAGGGGGTGATAAAAGTGGTCCCTCCTTCTCAGTTAGGAAAATAATTTGATTCAGGAATGCTTCTGGTTCAAGAGAAAGAAGATTCTAGGAGATCACTTGTGGAACTTTCCTTTCTGAACCAGTTTGTGATAGTGCACTAGTTCAAAATGTTATCCCTTACTTCCCATTTGAGTTGTCTGGTGACCTTAGATTTAAAATATGCATGTCATCATATTTGTATATATCCAAAGTTCAGATATTTCTTAAGGTTTTCTGTGGGTTACATTACCAGTTTTCTGCATTATCCTTTGGTCTATCCACTGCTTCAAGGGTATTCACAAAGTGTCTGACTCCTTTGGTAGCCTATTGCAGACTGCAATACATTCACTTTTTTTCCTTATTTTGATAACCTGCTTATCTTTGCAGAGTCTTTTTCAAAGTTACAGGAATGTCGCAGCTGGGCAAGGGATCTCCTACATAGACTTGGTTACATGAGAACGTGCAAAGTCTTCCTTAACTCCTTCTCACAGAATTGTCCTCCTGGGGTGTCTGTAAGATAGCTCAGTTCAAAGAGTTTTTCTTCCTCTGGAAAAAGTAGATATGTATCTATATCTGCTTTTGAATTTTTTCCACTCATTTGACTGTCTCAGCCAAGGAATTTCTCAAGATTCTGGGTCTTGTGGCTTCTATGATTTTTTATGATCTGTCCACAGGAGTAAAACCCATTGGTACCTGAAATGTGTGTGGTCCCAACATCAACATCTCCTGACATTCCAGATTCCAGTTTTGGTGTTTGTGAAAAGGGAATTTATTTAATGGAGAGACCAAATGTATCAGAATCCAGGTCTCCCATTCTCCATTATAGCTTCAGCACAGTCTGTAACAACAGAATCTTCAGACTTTGCTTGGGGGGCAGTGTCTATGGAGATAAAAGTGCAAGGTCATTGGAACAGAAAAGACAGACCAAAACATATAAACCTAGAAGAGATTTTGGCACTTATAAATACTTTCAACACTCTCAATCATCTGTGCCCCTTGGACCACTACATGTGTTTACAGAAAACATCATAGTGATGTGGTACATAAACAAATGGTGACCAGATCCTACTCTCTGAGCAGAGTAGCAGTGGTAGCCTGGGATACAGATTGTCAGCACAGTTTCACTCTGTAGGCATCTTGCACACTGTCACAGCAAAACTGTGTGCCATACAAGCTGAGCAGGGCCAAGACAGACTCTCATGAATGGAAAATGAATCGGGGCTATTTTAGGAATTGATCCAGCTGTGGGGAACACCTCTAATAGATTGATGTTATGTTGTCCTATCTCTCCTTCATTCTTGCTGGTTGGGTTCAGAGACGATCCTTGGCTCTGACTCGGCCACATACTAAAGCTCGAGAACTTCTACTGGCTCGAGGCTACAACCTATCCCAGGATGCCTAGCGGCTGTTCCCCAGATCTCGTTTGTCGCTTGAAGCATCGGGATTGTCTTCGCTGGCTCAGGCTAGTTATTACTTTTAGTATACATTTTTTCTCTATATCCTTGACAAAAACTGTTTTATTAGTATCTATTAATATCTTCCCTTACTAAGTAGTGTGCTTGTGTATGTTGTTTTCATTACTTGGGTGTGTTCTTCGGCTGTTTCTCTTTAGGGCCCTTTTCTTCATCTATCCCCTTAGAGAATCCATTTAATTTAGAGGATTCTTTCTCTTGAGCCAGTTTTTTCTTACAGGGCTTCTTCCCTTTTCCTTAGGAGTCACAGTTTAAGTTAGAGGCATCTTCTCGCGTTGGAGGAGACTGTCATTTAACTTAGAGACTTCTCCTCCAAACACCTTTTCTCTCCTAGTTTAAAAAAAAAAAAAAAAAAAACTCTTTTACCTTTGCTTCAATACTGTTATTGTTATTGTTGTTGCTAGTAGTTGGTTTCCTTTGGTCTCTTTTATAATGTCTAAAGAATCTGCTAAGGAATCAAGACAATCTGGGTTTAAAAAGTGTGATTCATGCACCTAGAAAATGTCTCTAACAGATGGACACACAAGTTATGTGTATTGTTTAGGAGCAGTCCACCTGCAGGATTCTTGTTCCAGTTGTCATGGTTTTAGTGCAAGGGTCTTACAGGAAAGAAAAAATACATTTATTTTAAGAGGTTTGTTCAAAGGCCCTTTTGAAACAGGAGAAGGTAATCAGGCCTCTAAATCAGGCAAGCCAAAAAAGTCAGCTTCATCAGCTCCAGTGTCTGAGCCATCAAGAAGTCATAAGGAACAACTATCTTCAGAGCCGAAGGTTATCAGTTCTGACAAACTTGGCCTTCCCTCATTTCCATCTGAGTCCTTGGAACTATCGTGGAGCCAAAAAAGGAGTCGGTTACCATCACTGGAACCAGTACGCCCAGTGCTGCAATCTCCCTTACTACAGCCTGTGGTAGGTAGTCACAGGTCATCGACCCATTCCTCTCGATCCTCCAGAAGTTTATCGGATGATGACCTAGAGTGGGTGGTGAAGAGGTTGCTGCGGATGCAGGCCCTGGCACAAATTCTTTCAAGCCCAGCCTGTCAGAATGTGCAGCCGACTACTTTATCTCAGGTGCCATCTATTACTCCTCCGACTTGGATGAGTTCAGAGACAGAGTATCAGGAAGTCATTGTGCTGGAACCGGCAGAGCCAGTAATCACCTACGATATCTCGGCTCCAATGTCTGCTCTGATCTCATTGATGCTGTCTTCCATTGAGGGATCTGGGAACCGATACTCCCTGGTTGGCTCCGGTGGGGGGGGGGGACAGTTGAGTCGGACCCTTGTTGAAACCGACTCTCTCACTCAGCACTTCGGCACAGGTGTGTTCAGCGCCCACATCAGCCTTGGAGCCATCCTCCTCAGTGCCGGAGAGATCTTCTGGTCCCTCAAGACTGGTGTCTTTCTTGACCCAGGATTACAGTGCCTTTGAGGTGATGAGGAGTGTGCTCTCCACTGAGTCTGCTCCACCTTCAGCTCCAGCCACTCTTCCCCTCTAAAGGACCATAGTCTACTGCTTCATCATCCCTCCATCAGCCCCAGAGTAGAGAGTCAGTGCCCCAGGAAACCCCAATGGGTGGAACCCCCTCTTCTGACACCTCCCTGGAACATCCCCCTGAAGAGGTCCCTCGGAAGAGACAGTGTAAGAGGAAGCACATAGACTCCCCTGAGTCTGTCACTTCTGATACCGACTTAGAGGATTCAGAAGGATCCCTTTTTCAGACATCCTAGAGATCCTTATGCAGAGGGGCAGCTGAAAATCCCTCTCCCCTTCTGAGGATGAGTTAATATACCTGGAGGCATTTGGCTCTCTCCCCTCCATCTCTTGGATGTCTCCGCCCTTCAACCCACTCCTGGGTGTTGTAAGTCGAAAGGTGTGGGCTCTCCGGAGTCAGTGTATCCTGTTCCGAGGAGGCCAAACAAATTCATTACAGCCCCAGAGGATAGACAATACTTAACAAAGGAAGTTTCAGTAGATGTGATGGTGGTAGCAGTGGCCACAAAGAAGGAGTTAGCTGAGACTTCTGCATCTGTCCATCCACCAAACAAGGAGTCTCATACGATAGACAGATATGGGAAGCGTATGTTCTCCTCAGTGGCCTTTACCCTACGGTTGCTGAATTACTTATCACATTTCACCTGACTTCAGAGGGATCTCTTTAAAGAGCTAAGTGATACCCTACAAGGTGCTACAGCCCAGGGTTTGTCGGATAAGATAAATTTCCAGCTTGCGAGCTTAACCTCGATTACGAACTCCTCCATGTGCCTCATCTTCTATGCAGCCGATGGAGCGAGCAGGGCAGCAGGCACAGGAATAGGTCTTAGGAGACATTCCTGGATGCACCTTTGCAAGTTTGCTGAACCATTCAGATCTTCCTTTATTGACGCGCCTTTTGATGGCTCATCCTTGTTCAGGCCAAAAGTAAAAGAGACTCTCACCAGGAGCCAACAAGATGGCAAGACTCTATCTGCCATCGGAGTGAGTTTTTCCACCCCTACCAGGCCTTATCCTAAAGGTCAAAAGAGTGGAAAAATGTGGTTCTGGAATTCCAAAGGAGCCTTGTTGGATGGTCATGGTGATCTTTCCCCCCAGGGGCAGAGGGGGGAATAACAATGGAAGATGTTGTCTACGTGGCAGAGAGGGTCTGCAAAACCAGGGCAACAGAGATATGTTCTCAGGTCGGCCCTTCCAGTGCTCCTGAAATGAGGCCTGACTGTCCACCTCTGGAGGCAGTTAGGGGAAGACTATCACTGTACCCAGAAGCCTGATTACAGTTGGCTCAAGATAAGTGGGTACAGTCCATTATATCCAGAGGATACAACATTCCTTTCAATTGTCTACCTTGTCTGTCAGAGTCAATCCCAGACATTCCACCCAGTCAACGGGATGAAGCAACCCTAGGAATTCAAAGGTTGCTAGAAAAAGAAGTCATCCAAGAAGTCCTGAAAGACCAGATCAGACCTGGAACTTACTCAAGGGTCTTCTTAGTTTCAAAAAAGACAGGGGACTAGAGACCAATATTGGATCTCAGCAGACTAAACAAGTCGGTAAAGAAAGCAAAGTTCCAGATGGTAACACTGCAGTCTATGCTCCCTTTTCTGGGACAAGACAATTGGATGTGCTGTTTAGATCTTCAGGATGCGTACTACCACATAAAGATGGACAGGCACTCCAGAAGATTTCTACGCTTCCGGCTGGCAGCCAGTCATTATCAGTTCAGAGCTCTGCCTTTTGGTCTCCCTACAGCCCCCAGAGTGTTTACCAAATGCATGGCAGTAGTCACAGCTCATCTGAGATGTCAAGGATTCCAGGTGTTTCCATATTTAGATGAATGGCTCCTGACTGCCACCACCAAGCGCCTACTAATCAGAGCGAGGAATGCCACCATACATCTCTGCTCAGAACTAGGCATTACTATAAATACAAAAAAATCTGCCTTGTTGCCATCACAGCGTATTACCATTATAGGTGCAGAATTAAACACAAATGACATGGTAGCAAAATTGCCTCAAGAGAGAATACAAATGCTACGCAGTCAAGTATCTATCCTACTCAAGAAGAGAAAGGTACAAGCAAAATTTGTCCTCAAGGTCTTAGGCTCAATGGCAGCGGCGATAACACTAGTCCCACTGGCATGACTACACATGCGGATATTACAGTAGCTACTCTTCACTCAATGGTCCATACAGGGGTTACCCATGTCACCCAAGATTCTCATTACAGATGCCTGCAAGAGGGACCTACTATGGTGGCTTCAGTCCACTCAGGTAATGATGGGCAGAAAGCTTGTACTTCCCCAACCTGTCGCTACAGTAACCACGAACATGTCCCAGGTGGGAGGGCATTATCTGGAACAAATTGTCCAAGGGGTTTGGAAAGATCGCAAGTACCATTTGCACATCAATGTCCTAGAGATGAGGGTGGTGCTTCTGGTGTTGCAAGCATTTCAGTGCTCTCTTCCCATGGGAACTATTGCAATTCAAACAGACAATTTGTTGGTGATATGGTACATCAACAAACAAGGGGGGACCAGATCCTATCCCCTAAGTTGAGAGTCCCAGAGAGTTTGGCAATGGGCAATTTCTTCTCATTGCTTTCTGATGGCAATGCACATCCCAAGGAAATCCAGCGTAATAGCAGACAGGCTAAGCAGAGCAATTCTCATACCTCACGAGTGGTCCCTGAATCAGGAAGTTGCAAACCAAATTTTTCGCAAATGGGGCCAGCCTTGCTGCAACTCCATTCAGTGCCAAATGCAGCAACTACTTTGCCCTCATTTCCCATCTGGGATAGACACCGTTGGATGCACTTGTCCATGATTGGCCCCCGGGATTTCTTTATGCGTTCCCCCCATTTCCATTGATTCCGAAGGTTATTCAGAAAGCCAAGTCATTGAGTCACAGGTTAATTCTCATTGCTCCTTACTGGCCTCATCAGATATGTCTCCCATTCCTTTGGCCCTGCCTTTAGGAGGACCCGTGGATCCTGGACCCAGTGCCGGATCTTCTGACGCATCAATCAGGAACACTTCATCCTGCTCTTCTGAGCCTCAAGATGACAGCTTGGTTACTCCACTTCCAATCTTAGCCAGGCTTCCAGAATTATCCCCTGCAGTATGTCACATTCTGGTTTCTCACACAAAAAGATGACTGGGAAACTTTACGCAAACAAACAGAGGAGGTTCTCTTGTTGGGCAGACAAAAAAACACATAGATCCCTTTACAGCCCCTTTTGCAATTTTGGAATTTCTAACAGAAGTCTTTAATCAAGGGGCAGCAGCAGCCACTGTACAAGTATAATTAGCCACCATATCAAATTATCATGTGGGAGACCTTGGATACAATGTAATGTCCCATAAGTTATGCAAAGCTTTCCTCAGGAATACTATTCTATTAAGACCACCCTTAAGAGAACCCTCTCCTCCATGGACCTAAATTTAGTATTATCATGCTTGACCCTTCCCCCTTTGAACCAGCATCCTCTTGTTCACTAAAACTTTTATCTTGGAAAACAGTCTTTTTAACAGCAATTACTTCAGCTAAGAGAGTTTCAGAGTTGCAAGCTCTGTCTATCCACCCTCCATATTTGATTTTCCACAAAGATAGCGTTTCTCTCAGAACAAATCCTTTCTTCTTACCAAAAGTTTGTTCTGAAGCAAATTTAAACCAATCTGTAGAATTGCCTGTGTTTTTTCCTAACTATGGCAACAAGGCAGAATATAAGCTTCACCAACTGGATGTGCATAGACAGTTGCATTTTTACTTGCATAGGACCAACAATGATTTCAGAAAGTCAGACCAGTTGTTTGTTTCCTATTCAGAAAATAAAAAGACATGGCAGTCTCAAAAGTTACTTTGTCCAAATGGCTTACTGTGACCATCACCTATGTCTATAATTCTCATAATAAAGAACCGCTAGGGAAAGTTAAAGGACATTCAACTAGAGCGGTGTCTACTTCCATTGCCTTTCAATCTAGACTTCCATTGGATTCAATTTCTGCTGCTGCTACATGGATTAATACTCACACCGTTATCTCTCATTAAAAAGTAGATGTGGCCTCCCGGAACAGGACATCCTTTGGTTCCACTGTCCTGAAGAGTTTATTCCCTTGAGCCACTCAAGAAAAAGGTACTGCGGACAATGTCCCAACCAGCAAGAATGAAGGCGAGATAGGACAACGTAACATAAAGAAGTTATGTACTCACCATAATGTTCCATATTTGTTGTCCAGGTATCTCGCCTTCATTCTTGCATCCCACCCATCCATTCCCCCTCCTGGAGGCTCTAGAGGACTTTACAATTGGCAGATATGGTCTGATTCCCTTCTTGCCTCTTTACCTTTATGACCAATATATTTCATAACATTTTTTCTGTTTGTTAGCATACTCTAGGGAGTAATCTGTCAAATGAGATCTGGGAAACAGCCACTAGGCATCCTGGGATAGGTTGTAGCCTCATGCCAGTAGAAGTTCTCAAGCTTTGGTATGTGGCCAAGTCAACCCAACCAGCAAGAATGAAGTTGAGATACTGGACAACAAACATGGAACGTTATGGTGAGTACATAACTTCTTTTTCTGCCTCCACTCATAACAATCAGTTGGCAAAGTTCTGCTCTAGGACTCTACTCAAGAAGGTCTGGAAGACAGATTCTTTTTCTTTTCCTTGGACAGGAATGTTCCTGTATGCTTTTCCACCCTTTCCACTATTATCCAAGGTCATTCTAAATATTCTGAAGGACTCTCGAAGGATCACTGTGGTGACTCCCTTCTGCCCCAGACACCTGTAGTCCTCCCTTCTTTTGGAAGTGGCCAGGGTTAACCTTTCTCACAGACTGGACCTACTCACACAAGACAAGGGCGTTTGATACATCCCAACCCCAGACAGCTGCAACTGACTGCCTGGATGATAGAATCTTAATACTTTTTAGGTACCTATTTTCTCTGGACATGCAGCAGGTATTAAATGAGACAAGAAAACCCACTACTCGAAAGTCATATATTATTAAATTGAAAAGTTTTTTTCTAGTTGGTACCAAGAAAGGAACTAGCATACATTCAGGGCTAGTGCTCCTGTAGTTCATCATTATTTGTGTGTGCTTCTATACTATGGCTTGTTTTATTCCTCCATCAAGGTTAATTTATCATCCATTTCATTATGTCTGCCCATAGATCTCCCTCGTTTAATGCAATCTCATGAAAATGGTTTTGAAAGGAGTGTCACATACCAAGCCTCCTAGAAAACAAGCGGCTCCTTCTTGGGTTCTTAATTTTGTGTTAAAAAACTAACCTTTGCTCCATTTGAACCAGTTCATCAGGCTGACTTGAAGTTCTTAACATGGAAAACAGTGTATCTTGGTTGCAAGCTCTTATGGTGTATCAACCCTATTTAATTTTTCACAAAGATAAGGTTTCCTTGAGAACTAATCCTTAATTTTATGTCTAAAGTGGTTTCCAAGTTTGCTTTGAGCCAAGTTATCCAGCTCTCTGTCTTCCTTCCAGACCCTAAAAATGAGAGAGAAACAATACTCCTTACCTTGGATGTTCACAGACAACTCGGGTACCATCTTGTTAAAACAAAATCTTTCAGGAACTCTGATCAGTTGGTCATTTCTTCTGAAGGTAAGAAAAAAGCACAGCCTTTGTCAAAACGGACTATTTCCAAGTGTTTTTCTCATGCTATTACCTTTTGTTATAACCAATACAACAAGGCTATTCCAGGCAGGGTCAAGGTTTATTCTACAAAGGCCTTGTCTTCATCTGTGTCTTTTTGGAAAGGGTTAGATTCTAGAAGTATTGTAGAAGCAGCAGCTTGATCCTTTGTGCATACTTTTACAAAGCACTATAAACTAAATTCCTTCCCTATATTTAGGATGAACTTTGCTTGGGCTGTTCTCCAGAGGTTCCTGGACCCTCATCCTTCCTCATCAAAGTCTGTCTAAACTATGGTCATCTACCCATGTAGCTAAGGCTACTCCAGCAGTAATCCTTATGATGAACATAATACAGTTGTATAAGTACACTTTCCATAATTGTAGATGTTAAAATGATCACTGCTGCAGCAGTCACTCCCTCCCTCCATACCTCTCAGTTTTGTATATTTTTGTTGACAGGTTGAGGACCCATATTTTCATTTTCCGAGCATTGTCCTTGTCAGGGCTTTAGCCTCCTTCTTTCTGAAAGCTCTGAAGGGCTTGGTGTCCAAACCTAGCTTTTTAGTCAGTTCAAGTTAGCTCACTAATGGTTTGGGCATGTGGAAGGTGACCTGAAACTTTGGAAGCTGACCGGCTATTATATCCTTTGCAGGATATAACCCATATAGTTAAGGTTACTGCAGCAATGATCATTCAAACATTTACTTTATTGGTGAGTTTAAATACACAACTGTACTTACTTATCAAACAAATCAGTCTGCAGTCCACCTTTAAGACAGTTTTTTTTCACAGCACAACAAACTTTTACACTTGAGTGCCATGTTTCTTTCTACACACGTCTCTGGCAGAATAGCTGGCAACAGTAAAATTATACCTACATTGACCTCTAAATAGTGTAGTAGCTCTCCTCCCAATTCCAGCAACGGAATAATAAAGCAGTTTCACCTTCTGTCTAGGCAATAATAAATCCAAGTGGCATCTCCTCTGAGTACTTTTTATTTAACTCACCAACCCTTTATTTAGTTAGCTCTCCTCCCAATTCCAGCAACAGGGAATAATAAAGCAGTTTCACCTTCTGTCTAGGCAATAATAAATCCAAGTGGCATCTCCTCTGAGTACTTTTTATTTAACTCACCAACCCTTTATTTAGTCAAAGGCCCCATAAAGGAACAATGCAGTGAACTACTTTATGTCCTTTGCTAGTTTCCAGATCTAATTCTAATGAATTTCACAAAGTTATTTATAAACTAGATTCCATCTCCAGGTCTAGCACAGTCTTTGCTTGGACCATTCTGCAGGGGCTTCTGGACCTACATTCTTTCTCTTCCCAGTTAGCCTAAGGTATGGTCTTTTACCCATACAGGTAAAGCTATTGCAGCAGTGATCCTAATGATGAACTAGTATAGCTGTGGAAGTAAACTAACCATAACAGTAGATGTTTGAATGATGCCTCTAGTCAGCATAAGTACACCCCAAACTTTAGATTTATATTTCACTTCTCTAAAGGTGAAAAATAGTGATAGTGTATTTGATGGAATTTCAGCTGAAAGGAAAGAAATATTGTTAAAAGTGCCATAATTTTATTTTCATAGATGCATTTTTAATTGTTTTTCTTATCTCTGCAGGTTCAGACTGAAATTGGTCTATTGTGATGAGTGGCCTACACTGGTAATCAAATTTGAATAAATAAGAAATAAAAAAAATAACAAATCTTACTCTGGCATTGGCACTACAGCAGAATAATGCCGGTGTCTGCTGCTTTGATAAAATTAAAGTTAATTACACTGAACTGTTATAACAAGAGACAACTCTATACAACTTTGCAGATAGACATGGAAAACCTCTATAACGCTGGCAAAAAAAAAAAATGGAGGTAACTGTGGCTCAAACCACCAGCTTTTTGTTGCAAAGTTTAGAATTAAATTATAGAAAACAAGAAAAGTATCTTGGCCAGAGAGATGAGCTCAACAATAGTCCAGCTGAATCTGGATATGCGTCTGAGGTGAAGACTAGATTAAGGGATTAGACCTGATGGACACAGCACCTGAAGAACTATGGACAGAAGTCTGTGATGCTGTTGAGGAGGTAGCACATACAGTTCTTTATTGGCCAGATAAACAGACCTTCTTAATATACTGGTGGTAACTTGACTATTTTTTTGCAAATATGTACTTGTAAACTGTTTGTTCTTGCTTATTTATTACTTGGTGTACATTCTGATTGCTCTAGTATATTTCTGTTCATGGGTATGCCATATTTACACAAAATACTATCTATTATATGGTTCACATACAAAAACAGACTAGAATAGCTTAACATTTCTAATATGGAAGAAAAATGGTGGGGGCATGACTGAAATATTTAAGTTTCTAAAAAGACTATGAAATGTATGGATTACCATATTTAAGTTAAAAAGATGTTTGAGAGCAAGAGAAAAGGATGCCTAAGAAGAAAGCATGCCATCTGAAATGTCAAAAGTCAATCTCTCAGGAAAGGCACAGGGAGCTGTTATTTACACAGCAGGTATTAGTTGAATCTCACAGACATCTGGAAGGTGTGATAGTGTAAAAAAATGAATGCATATTCTCCATAAACAGAATCCCAATAGAGTTAGTAAATCAGGCCATACTGTTAGGAATTACTATTGACAGCAAACTTAGCTTTGACTTGCATATTAATAATGCAATAAAAAGGGTATATATTAGAACATAGAATATTTAACAGTTCGAATCACTAAAGGTCGACCTTTAGTGATTGAACTGTTAAAACATCGAATGTTCAGAAAAAAACAAAACAAAATGGTGTAGCCAGGGGGCAAGCCCCCCTGCACCCCCCACACCCCCCGCTACTTAAATATACCAACTCCGAGACCGCACTACATTGAAGTAAATGGGAATTTCCCCTTATGGAGTTTTCCGTTTACTTGTTCGTTGTTTTGCAGTTTCGCTATTCTCGTGTCGACAATGTCAGATTCAACATTGTCGGCTTTTGAGAATGTAATATAGACCCCAATAAAAAAGACTCACTTCAAATTAGGCAAACTTTACAGAAACAAACAATACTTAGACAAATCCATCCGAATAAAACTTTCAAAAAGTCTTCTCCTTTCAACCTTACTATATGGGTCTCCTATCTTCACCAATCTCTACAACTCTTTGAACACAAACTACAGTCCTGTTATTATAAGATTGGAAAATTCTCATCAGCCCAACCAAATTGCACCCACCATTGCCAGGCCACTAAAGAACTAGGCTGGCTAGAATTTGGACATTACCTACAGTACACACAACTTACCTCTGCCCATAAACTAGTTTATAAACCCGAGTGTTGCCCTTCCCTGAAAAATATCATTGAACTATAAGTCCCATCCAAAAATCTATGCTCTAACAACAAACACCTACTTAAAGTATCAAAATATAGTAAAAGAGCAGGTAGCTGCCTCTATTCCCATTCCATCAGTTACAGAATTAGACAACATAATCTCCTTTAAAAGAAAACCAAAACAACATCTCACTGATAACCCCAGCTGCACATGGAACGCATATCTGCAGCCTCCTTAATCTAGCAAAACTGTTTCATGTAGCAAATATACTTATGTATATGTTATGCTGTTACACTATACGAGTTATCCCTTATCTTTAGTATCATAGTCCACACATCAGTACAACCATCCTTAGCACATTTTCTCTTCTCTGTCACTTTCTGATTTTAATACTACCTTTAAATATATGACACCTATAATCTATGTATTCCCACTACCTACCTATAAGATTCTAAGTATATCTGTCTTACCTTTAAGTTTAACTCTTTAATTCTATCTTTCCCTTTTCCTACCCCCCCCCCAAAAAATGAGCTGTATTGTTAAATATTTCTAACTGTATAATTTTCCTACATGCTAATGTTCCATTGTTACTGTATTGTGCCTTTTTACAACATATTTGCTGTTTAGATAGTTTTCTGTATTAGTTCACTTGCTTTATAATTATAATTTTGTTTCCTTACAGAATGATTTTCATGTAACTTGGAACTTTTCTCCCCGGGCCTCCACTGAAAATGTGTCTCAAGCCCAGTGGACTTTCCTGGTCAACAAATGTCAATAAATAAATAAATGCATGGTAGAGACAGAAGTCAATTTAGAAATGCATGCATGCACACACATATACAGAGAAAGCCTTTTGCTTAATCACCACAACAATAGGAAGAACATTTTATAAGGCTGGGGACTAAATAAAACAATAAGCTATCAAGTAGTATCTGCATTCTGCAAATTATCTAGTGGGTAGGAAATGACAGAGCTATTGAGCCAGGTGGTCCTTTTCTACTTTCATATTCTATGTTTCCATGTCCTAATAGTGGTAAAGCTGCTAGCTTACTTTTTAAGCACAAGTTTAGTGTCTTGGATTTTGGCATAAACTTATCTTTCACATCTTTCACTTTAAATGGATATATTCTAGAGGCATACTATCAAGGTGGTGTATTTGCTATAGATACCTATGGTTCTGACTGCTGTTAAGGATTTCTGAATGTTTTACTTTATTTAGCTGTTGTACAGTACATTTTTTGTACTGTCTGTGCCTTATTGGATAAAACAGCATGCGACAAAAAATTAAATGTATTTTGCCATATAGATTAAATACAGCATTGTTCCATTGTGTAATACATGTTTGTTGTGTCCCTCTGCAAGAGTCTATACAAACTTCGCAGCTGTTTCGTCTTGTATACAGATATAAGGTACATGCAAAAAATACCTTTTGTTATTTATATACCATGCTGAATTTCTAAGAAACGCACATATTTTAATAATGTTCCATGAAATCATATACTGTTTGCAAAAAAATTGCAGTTCATACCTCTCAATGTTTTAGAGCAAGAAATCTGGACAGAGCTATAAATAAAAGTGGGATAAAGGCCCCAAAAAATTGGGACAATTTTAAATATTGCTCTTACAAACTTAGAAAGTTGGTAGAATAACAGGTTTTGCATTAGCATGAATTTTCAGAAGGGTATGAAGTCTGAAACCCAAATGTCTGTCATTATTTTCTAACTTCTTTCTTTAATGATTTGCTACTAATTTGCCAGAAAACCACAATTTTATGAAAAACGGACCAAAAATATGAGGCAAAAATCTGGACAGTCTGTGAAAATCTGTACAGTTGAGCAGTTAGTCTAGATGTGTTTTTCTGCCTGATTACCTTGTGTGTTTGCCCCATGCTGTGGTTACCATGACTCCTCACACTTGTGCACCATGTTCAGATTAATCTAATTGACTTATCAACCTTTTATGTACTTTTCTGCATGGCTTCTAAACCCCCTGCCCAGGGATGTTGTTTTCATCTTCTCTCATCAGCCCTTCTATCAAGTGCATTTTTTTTTAATTTTAAGACAAATTTACATAAAATATTATTTTCAGGTGGAGAGTAAACATACACTGAAGCTGTGCTGCAGACTTCTAGCTTATTACCAAGTGAAATAATTTTGGAAAAAAAAACTACATTTAGCGGACCCATGATGTATAATAGTGCAAGATTTATTTTGTGAAGCTATCCAGTCAGATGCAACCATCCTTTCTAACATATAGTTTCATCTTACTTAAATGCTTAGGATTACTGCTACAAACTATAGCTAGGTAAAAAATACCAAATTGTACTTCAACTAATGTTTTAATAGACAGGGAAGTCACCGAATAAATACTTTGCAAGGTATTTCTATTATGAAACAACCATTAAAAGGCTAAACCAGCAATAAACCTGTCACAGATGCCAAACTGCATCAGCTGATGAAGGGAAATATCAGAAATATACTGAGACATAATCAAGTACATTAACAAAATATGTAATGCATACCTGTTTCTGCAGATCACATCTGTAAGTCATGTCGCCTGCTCAGATATGACTATGCTATCTGGTTCCCGTAGTATGATAAATGTGACTCATACTAATACACACTAGACAGGGAACTGTGTCATAGTTCTGGTTTTGATTTTAGCACACTGCAGCTGATGTGTTTATCTTTAACAGATTGATGGTTACTAATCTAAATTGTAAATGTCAGTCTTCAGCCAAGATGTTAACTAAGTGTGAGTGCTGTGGTAGTATACACGTGAAGGCAGCAAATATCTTATAAAAAAGAATGAACGACATTGAGTTGTAAGTGTAGGGCCTCATGTATTTTGGAAGCTGTATTTAAAAGTGAATAGACCTGCAATTCAGTATTCATTTTCTAAGACTCAGCTAAAGGTAATTTCCCATAATTAAAGTTAAAACTTTTCAGAGTTGCCTTCTATGGATGCATTCCTTTTGCGTCATAATAGTTAAAAACAGTATGCAGTATGTAAGTAGAATAGTGACAAAATGATCAGTTTGTCATCTGGAATATGATCATCTGCTCAGTGTGAGAATTCAGAACTAATATGACTCCCTTTGTTAATAAAATGTCTCTGTTAGCAGGTCATAATATTTTTTTCACTGGGAAATGCAATGCTGAACAAGTGAATGAAATGAACAGCTTTACTGGAAAAGCTCACCCATACTCTGCCCTAGCTTGCTGTGAGGGGAAGGTTAGTTTATTTTTCCTTTCTTGTATTTTATATTGCTTCGTTGCCTTCTTCTATTTTGTATATTGTGATTTATTTTCTTTACACTGTATTTTACTTGTATTCTGCTTTTAATTGCATTTTTAAACTAAGAAAGAGACCACAGCTGTCTCCTGTGAGTCACACAGAAATTCAATTTTCCCCTCCCTTCCACCTCGGTGATGCTATGTTTTTAAACTCAGCTCTCTCTCATTGCCTGCCCTTGTGCTACTTTGACCATGTATTTCCTTCCCTCACCTCTTTTATTGGCTATTGTGAGTAAGCATAAAATGATCATTTTATGAAATAACCCCGCTTCAGCTCTGCGATGGCCCTGCCACTGTATTTCATAGAACCAGAATACAAAGTCCCCACCCCTCTTCCAATCTATCTTGCTCTTTTAAAATTAGTGGGTCTACACTTGGATAGCTAAAGATTAAGATGCCCCTCTTTCATATCTAACTGCTTAGTGCACACTGCAACTCTTAGGATAGTAACCCATTTTCCATCTTGCCTTTAAAATCTGCAAAATCTAATCCAAGACCACCAATTATTGCAGAGCCCACATTCTGCCTATCAGTAGCCATCTTGGGATTAGCTCTTCTGTTTAGTTCCTGGTGAGAGAAGAAGCATAGAGACATTATTTCCTGGAGAATGCTGATCACCAAAAAGGCTAATAACTGCTTTATAGGTATCAGCTTGGAATTTGTGCTTATATTTTACTCTTGGTATTGCAGTTGTTAGTGTTGTCACCTCAGAGCAAGAGGTTCTCTGGTTTGATTCTCGGATGGGGTGCCTTCTGTGTGGAGTCTGTATGTGCTCCCTGCAGTCGCATGGGTTTCTTCTGGGAGTTCCAGTTTCCTCCCACATTCCAAAGACATGCAGTGGGTGGATTGGAGACACTAAAAAAAATTGGCCATAGGTGCGAATGTGTGTGAGAGTGAGTGATACGGATGAACTACTGTGGCAGGGCTAGCCACCTGGTGGTATAAACCTTGGCTCCAGATGAATGTCATTGTTGAAGTGACACCCCGACTCCATGTGCAAAATGGGAAAAAGGGGTTGAGGATGGATGGATTTTGCTCTTGGTGAGAGAAGGAGCAGAGTGTATTGATTCCCAACTGTTTCTGATTGGGCAGTGAGTGTCTGTGTTGGACTTTCCTGATTAGTCTAGTTGCTATTCAAGGCATCTACCAGGAAAAGGCTAAAACAAGCCTACAGACCCTTGCACCATTTGGGATAAGATCATTCGTCACCAAAGACCCTGTGACCTGCCTCTCATCTTGGGATCGGTGCTACTGTTTTGCTTCTGGTGAGAGAAGAAGCAAAGGAGCATTGTATCCCAACAGTGTGAAGCTGTGGTGAGGCTAGCACTTGTGGCAGCCAGACAGTAGCCATTCAGGCAAATCCCCTCTTTTCATCATTCCTGACAAAGTAATGCTTTCTTTTCTGTACGTACTGCTTTATTTAGTGCTGCCTAACCTAACTTCAGAATATCTCCCTAAATACTTCATTCATCAGGATGTACTTATTAGTTTCCCTTTGAGTGTCTGGCACTGCCCTGTATAGATGCAGATGCCTTGAGCTGACATTTTTTCCTGTAAAAGCACACTTGAAATTTCACCAGTACCTAATTGCACACAGGTTAACTAGTTTGCAGTGACAAGCATTACCTCCAGAATTGCAAACCAGATACTTCTGACATTACTTTATGTTCTCACTCCAACTGTGTAATCAATAAAAAAGGGTCTGTTGCCAGTGATGTTAACTTTCCTGCTATCTCTGTTACCAGCTTGGTAGATATGGGTATCCTGAGGCAACATAGAAATTGGCTCTTATTTACTGACAGCTAGTTAATTCTCAAACAAACTGATATGGCATGTGAGACGTATTTACACACTGCCACTGGAGGCAAAGTTCTCACATTAAACAGAGACATAGACCCACATATGCTGAAGCACTTAAATGTAACCTTCTTAAACTCCAAAGATCTCCTAGATGAAATACACATAACAAATAACCTCAGCATTCCCGAATGCACTCTTTCAAAACAACACCCAAATCAACACATACAGCCACATCTCCTGGAGCCTCTACTTCTAAGCCCATAGGGCAAGCCACTATACAGTCCAACATTCTGGTCATTGGTGACTGCATTGAGAGACACAACAATGTCCCTCTCACCAGGCTGAGTAAGGAGAAAGTCATGGTCATTTGCTTATCAGGGCCTAGAATCTGCCACATTATGCATACACTCAGGTCATTGGACCACAAGTACCAGTATGACTCAGTCATAGTCCATGTGGGTGTAAATGACCTGAGATGTAGCTCTGTAGACTATATGAAGAGACATCATGGAGATCTTGGAAGATGTGTCCCAGGCTGGTATAAACCTAGCATCGAGCAGCATTTTACATTCTCCAAGGATGATGCCACAATACAAACAGAAGATGGCTGACTTTAATAATTGGCTTAGTTTAAGGTGTCATTCTAAAGGAGTGCAATATTTGTCAGCTCGGAAGGGCATGATCAATGGACCATGCTGCCTTGCCAGGGATGGTCTGTGCATGTCTCCTTGAGGCTTTCAAATATTAGCTAAAACATTGTATTCCACCATAGTGCCTTTATTAGGCAAAGTCAAACTGAAAGTACTTCTGACATAGCAAATCAAAACCAAGCAAATCTAAAGGTGTTACTATTCAATGCTAGGAGTCTAAACAAGCAACTCCACTCTCTACAAGCTCTCCTCACCCTAGAGACTGCTGACATCTCTACAGTCCTGAGACATGGTTTAGAGTGGTAGAGAGCATACTGGAAGTGCAAGACTATAATGCTTTCCACACATCTAGACCAGCTACTGCACAGACAGGGACTAAAGATGGAGGTGTCGGGATTTACATTAAAAGCAAATATACTTCAATGCTGGTCAAACAGGCTGTTGCACTTGAGCTTCTCCATGTTCAAATCACAATAGGCAAAATCCCATACCACTTCCTTGCAAGATATAGGTCCCCCTCTATGACCTAGGAAACCCATAACATGTATTTAAACTTATTGGGAACACTTATCATCCATACCAATACCATATGCATGAGTGACTTTAATTACTTCAGTATTAACTAGATATCCTCTATGATGCCAAATATACAGGCAGAGATTCCTGGATTTTGTAAACACACACTCCCTGGACCAGGTTATCAATATACCAACCAGGGGTGCAAACATCTGGTCCATTTTATTATGGGAGAGTGCAGCACACTCTCTAGTACAATGTCTTCTCTGGTAAGGTCAGAACACAAAATGGTCTCCTTTGAAGTAAAAATAAAACTTGGAACCCCAGATAAACCTGGAATATTCAGGAACTACTCTAAGGATAACTTTCTACTATTAAGTGATAAACCTGGAAACATTTCAAGCTCCCATTAACCCTGAGAACACTTTATGTTGTATAACTTTTCCCAGGTTTTGACTGATTCCTCTTGTGCTGACCTTTTTGCAAAAGGGGTTACATTCGTCCCTATGAAGAGAACAAATATTCCTGATGTTCTGATGAATCTAAAACTTTATTTAAAGAAACTTAACTTGTCATTAATATTCAATAATATAGTTAATTTAATGAATGCAACTTTCAAGATTTCAAGTACTTTCAACCTACCCCTACATCCTACTTTGGCTTTTTTTTGAAAAGATGTGTGAATTAGATTTTCAAAACATGTTAGTTAAGAAATCATTAAGCAATGCTTCTAACATCACACACAAAGAGATAGTTGCTTGATTTTCTTAAAAATCAAAATTTAAGATTAATTAAGCCAGTTAAAGGGGGTGGGTTGCTGATTATGCCATTTGATGATTACAACTGACATATGCATATAGTGCTTAACTGCAACACCTATGAACTTGTGACAAGAAATGAACTGAGCACCGTGTACTATAAAATTAAACTACAACTCAAAGATACGTTTATATAGCATAGAGTTACTATTGAGGAATTTAAGTTTTTGAATATTTCTTCTCCACTGATTCCAATGATTTTTGGTGCTCCAAAGATCCATAAGGACAGGCAACCCCCCCCCCCCATTGCATTCTATTGTGGATGGTCGAGGGTCAATCAAAAGTCCCTGTGCCAACTTTCTTGATAACAACTTAAAATATTTTGACAATGAGGAACACATCTGTAATGATTCATGGCACATTTTTGCAGAAAATTAATAGTCTTGAATTTATTGCCAATGATACCTTCATCACGTTGATGTACGTGATTTATTTACTGTTATTCCTCATCAAACTGATATGTTGCAGTTTACTGATTATTAAACTAGAAAAGGTATAGAGCAGGACAAGGTTAATTTATGCAAGGAATTATTAGAAATTGAACTGTTCAATAATTTTATTTTGTATGAAGGTAAAAATATATCTACAAAAAGATGGGGTTGCCATGGGGTCTCCTTGTGGCTACTTCTTCACGAATTTCATCATGTTACAATGGGAGTACTTGTATTTATTTAATAGTCGTACTTGCACTACCTCATTGATATATTTATTTTATAGCAAGGTAAAAGATACCTTATTAATGAATTTTTTAAATTCATAAATAGTAGTACCAACTTCTTAAAATTTTCATATACTATTGGGGTTATTGGGGTAGAAAAGATACCATTTTTGGATATCTTATTACAGAAGGATGTCGTTCATAATAGTTTTACAGCTAACATACATAGAAAGCCCACCCATTCTAATACCCTTTTACATTTTACTAGTTTCCACCCATTCTCGCAAAAGAGAGCTGTAGTTGACTGCTTGCTGGTCCGAGCAGCTCGGATGATAACCCTTGAAGAAGAATTTAATATAGAATGTTCTAACTTGAAAAATATGTTTATGAAAAAGGGTTATCCCTCTGGGTTGATTGATGAACTTATACTGGAAGTTGGTTGTAAAAGGAAGAATGGCCATTTTGTACCATTACTTAGTTTGAAGGAACAACATACAATTTATCATGAGCAATTGATAATTAGGATGGGTCCTAACGTTGAACAACCCATTTTCTCTAATGCTTTTATTTCTGTATTTAAATTTGAAAGTATTGCTATTAAGTGGATATTAAATAAAAATTGGAACCTTTTAATGGAAGACATTAGTATAGGAGAAAAACTAGGTCCTAAACCCTGTATTGTATACAAAAGAGGGAAGAATTTACAATCTATTTTTGAAAGTAATAACATTAGAATGGGTGGTGTATGGTGTAAGTGGTGTTAGAAAATGTGGGAGATGTAATTATTGCAAATCTATTTTGGAAGGAGATAGATTTGATATAATGGGTAAATTGATACAGTATATATAGCGGGTACCTGTCAAATCTTCAAACGCTCAAAATTTCAAATGTTACATGGTCGAGACCAAACGTTTGAAATTTTGAGTGCTCGAAGATAGACTGTCAACAGCACCATATGGTGCAGATAGGGAGAATTTCCCTTTTCTGCACTGAAGTGCGGTCTTGGAGTTGGTATATTTAAGTATGGGGGTGTGGAGGGCTTGCCCCCCTGCCTACACTGGTAAAGTGTTTTTTTCTGTGTTTTCTTTTTTTGTTTTTATGTTCAAACATCCAAATGTTGAACATTTGGTCTCGACCATGTAATGCTCGACATTTTGGATGTTCGAACATTTAACATAGACCCTATATAGCAGTATGGCAATTTTGCCAATGTTTTTCCATTGGTAAGACAGAGCGTAAATTCAGTGAATGGATTTACAAACACACTTATGAAATACAAAAAGAAAAAAAAAAACACTAATGCCCTATTTAGACACATAAAAGGGCATACTGGCCATTCTTTTAAATTCACAGTTCTTGAGAAAATCACTCATAATCCACATGGGGATCTCTGGCCAGTTGTGTTGGAAAAAAGAGAATTATTTTGGCAATTCTATTTTAACTCTTACAACTGGCCGGGGCTGAATGATCATATTACCATTGCTCCTTTATTGAAACTGAAGGCATTGAGAAGACAGATTTTTTTTAGCTTTTCTATGATGGAATTGATTTGTATATTGTAGCACACTGTTATATATTTAAATGGGTCTACCTAAGTTTGTCAAAATCCCTTACTATTGAAACTCACTTTGTTGACACTCAAAATATTGAACTCCCACTTCATCAAAGCAGCGGAACAACAAAGATCTTCTCAGGGTAAGTAACCTGTTGTGTGAGATGGTGAACTTTGCACTTTTCCTAACTGTAGTGCGATCTCAGAGTTGGTATATTTAGTTAGGGGGGGGGTGTAGCCCCCGACCTGGGAGGGTTGTTTCTTTTAGGGTAAGTGGCTACTTACCCAGGGAAGATTTTTGTTGTTCCACTGCTTCAGTGAAGTGGGAGTTCGATATTTGAGTGTCCAAGAAGTGAGATTCGATAATATGGGATTTTGATGATTTGAGGTAAATCCATTTAAATATATACATATATCAGTTCTTGTATATACTCATTGCAGATAAAAACTTTAATAATACAAAACAGTAAGCACTTTCATCAAGTAAATAATGGCCAGGACTTCATCAGACTGTCTTGGTTTTAGAATATTTTAAATATTACAGAAATCTGTTTAAAAGTTTAATGGAACAACAGGTTTTGCACCCAGAAGCTGCAAATGAGAAAGAATTATGAATCTCAAGTGATTGACTTTATTGACTGACTGTATGGCTCCATGACTTATGAGGGCCTTACTAAAGACTTCCAGACAAAGCCAGGGAGAAACATTACATGTACTAGACAACACCTGGGAGTCTTTCTAAGTATTCTATTCTGTTAGTGTTAATAGAGCAGCAAGTCTTGCATCATGATGCATTTTCTGAACAATAGGAAGTCCGAAACTCTAATGCTTGATGTTATTGACTGATTGTAATCATTTGTAATTTACAAGGGATGGGAAAAATAAGAGGCAACATCAAGGTCTTTCTTTTAAGACACAGATAGGTAAGAGTTATGGCATTGTGTGGGTATGTGAGTGTCTGTGTGTGTGGGTGAGGGGGTTTGCATGTGTGTGTGTGTGTGTGTGTGTGTGTGTGTGTGTGTGTGTGTGTGTGTGTGTGCGATTGAATGTGTCCATGTTGTGGATTAGTGACTGAGGAAGATAGTTGTACTAATTCAATGCATCAGGCAGCAGTGATGATTACTGCAAGGACAGCAGAAAACGGCTTACAAATGTCAACACTATGTATAAAACGAAACTAGCCACCTCCTACAATACAGCCTCATTTGCAACCTACCAACCTTGTAAAACACACCACTGCCTTACATTACAATTAAATTGGCTTGAACTCCCAAACCAGATGACATACTCAAAACTAATCATTACTCACAACTCCTGTACTTCTCAGACAAATGCCTAACATTAGACAATACTCTACTGTACTATCCGCCTACCAGAGACCTTCACTCTAGTAATAAACTCTTACTATGTATCAGTAAGACATTCAACACTGCTGGAGGCTCTCTGTTTACTTGTTGTTGTTGTTGTGTCTTTCGGCTTTTCCTGGTTAGGGTTCGCCACAGTGGAACTCCGGTCCGCTAATGATTGGCAGTAGATTTTTATGTGCCGAGTTGCCAGCCCTGACGCACAACCTTCAACGAAGGTACGCCCATTCACGCATGTCTCCACACAGAAGACGCTCTTGCTGAGAATCGAACCGGTTTACTCCCATTATGTATCAAAACTCTGGAATGAAATCCCCACACAGTTAAAACAGATAGAAAACTTTTAAGGTTTGAAACTATTTAACAGCACCTGTGTCAAAGATGGCTTTGTTCTTCCTGCTCATCTGGCAAGCTTTACTCAGATTACTTTTCTCCAACACTTGCAGCCACTTTGTTTCCCAATCTTTTGAATATTATCACTCCTCCTGATACTGCATTACCTTCCTAAACTCTTACTCTTCCTCCATTTCTCACACCACACCACTAACTACAATCCCTCCTCTGTCCATTTACGTTCCTGCTCTTTTCCATAATTTCTCCTTTCATATCTCTCATCAATTTTTAAGCTACATTACTACTTGTCTGACTGTAAATTATTACTAACCTCAAAAACACCCCAGTTTGATCTTTTCACTGCAGCCATCAAGCTATAAATACATTAACTGTTGATTTTATTTTTTTGGTTCAATAATTACCCAATTTATGTTAATTTCTCTCTTTTTTTTTTTTTAAATGATACGTTCATGTAAGAAATATTTAAAAATCATGTAAATAAGCTCATCTATAGATGTTTTTAACCTGCAATTATAAATGTGCATCACGTGTAACTTAAATGTGAAGCTTTTCTCCCTGGGCCTCTGATCTGTTTTACCCAGTCGGACTTCTCATGGTCAACAAAGACAAATAAATAAATAATAATTATACCTTTAAAGTATTTCTGATGGGATTTTTGCTTTCTCCTGATAATTACATATTTTAATCATGGCATTGCTGTACACCGGAGTAAGAGAATTACTCCAAGATACCGCATTGAGCATTTTAATTTCTGTTGTTCTAAAGATCAGAATTATGTGTGGAAACCCTGTAAACTAGACAATAGATAAGGACTTAGAAAAATAAGTTTGTGAAGAAACTGTCTCTTTCATATAAACTCCTATGAAATACTTAGCACGAAACAAACAGGCCAGTAAGTAGGCTATTTAACCTTTATCACTTTAAAATGATAACTGACAACAAGTGTTCTAATACAGACCATGGTAAACTCTCAAAACTTCTTTTTGGTTACCTTAAACACACCTTTGACCTTGTAGATCACTATCTGATAATCAATGGACTGAAGCATTTTGTGTTAGCAGATAGTACCCTTCCTTGGTTCACTGAGGTAGTACCCTCAAAACTATCAAAAATAACTGCTCTCACTCCATGCTGTAGCACAAGAGTTTATCTTAGCAACTTTACTTTCCTCACTTTCCAATAAACACTTCCCACTGATTCTGAGGTACTACAGTTCCATACTTCATGCAAATCATCACACTAAGATAACCTTGTACAAGTAACAAAATGGCTTAAGACACAGAAACTCCAAGTTAATATAAATAATGCAATTTATGCTCATTGGGACCCATAAAAATGTTAGAAAAGCTCAAGTCTACTCAATGACTGCATGCACTCAGCTGTGGAAGCACATCCTCATCACACCCCTCCCATGTTATTATATATACATGCACATACTTACAGAAGTATAGTGTACTGCCCCACATTAACCCCACTCCTGATATGTGTGGCCCATCATCATCACACCCCTCCCATGTTCTTATATATACATGCACATACTTACAGAAGTATAGTGTACTGCCCCACATTAACCCCACTCCTGATATGTGTGGCCCATCATCATCACACCCCTCCCATGTTCTTATATATACATGCACATACTTACAGAAGTATAGTGTACTGCCCCACATTAACCCCACTCCTGATATGTGTGGCCCATCATCATCACACCCCTCCCGTGTTTTTATATATACATGCACATACTTACAGAAGTATAGTGTACTGCCCTGCATTAACCCCACTCCTGGTATGTGTGTCCCATCATCATCACCCCCTCCCATGTTATTATATATACATGCACATACTTACAGAAGTATATTGTACTGCCCCACATTAACCCCACTCCTGATATGTGTGGCCCGTCATCATCACACCCCTCCCATGTTCTAATGTATACACGCACATACTTACAGAAGTATAGTGCACTGCCCCACCTTAACCCCACTCCCGATATGTGTGGCCCATCATCATCACACCCCTCCCATGTTCTTATATATACATGCACATACTTACAGAAGTATAGTGTACTGCCCCCATTAACCCCACTCCCGATATGTGTAGCCCATCATCATCACACCCGTCCCATGTTCTTATATATACATGCACATACTTACAGAAATATAGTGTACTGCCCCACATTAACCTCACTCCTGATATGTGTGGCCCATCATCATCACACCCCTCCCATGTTCTTATATATACATGCACATACTTACAGAAGTATAGTGTACTGCCCCACATTAACCCCACTCCCGATATGTGTGGCCCTTCATCAACACACCCCTCCCATGTTCTTATATATACATGCACATACTTACAGAAGTATAGTGTACTGCCCCACATTAACCCCTCTCCTGATATGTGTGGCCCATCATCATCACACCCCTTCCATGTTCTTATATATACATGCACATACTTACAGAAGTATAGTGTACTGCCCCACATTAACCCCACTCCTGATATGTGTGGCCCATCATCATCACACGCCTCCCATGTTCTTATATATACATGCACATACTTACAGAAGTATAGTGTACTGCCCCACATTAACCCCACTCCCGATATGTGTGGCCCATCATCATCACACCCCTCCCATGTTCTTATATATACATGCACATACTTACAGAAGTATAGTGTACTGCCCCACATTAACCCCACTCCTGATATGTGTGGCCCATCATCATCACACCCCTCCCATGTTCTTATATATACATGCACATACTTACAGAAGTATAGTGTACTGCCCCACATTAACCCCACTCCTGATATGTGTGGCCCATCATCATCACCCCCTCCCATGTTATTATATATACATGCACATACTTACAGAAGTATAGTGTACTGCCCCACATTAACCCCACTCCTGATATGTGTGGCCCATCATCATCACACCCTCCCATGTTCTTATATACACATGCACATACTTACAGAAGTATAGTGTACTGCCCCACATTAACCCCACTCCTGATATGTGGCCCATCATCATCACACCCCTCCCATGTTCTTATATATACATGCACATACTTACAGAAGTATAGTGTACTGCCCCACATTAACCCCACTCCTGATATGTGTGGCCCATCATCATCACACCCCTCCCATGTTCTTATATATACATGCACATACTTACAGAAGTATAGTGTACTGCCCCACATTAACCCCACTCCTGATATGTGTGGCCCATCATCATCACACCCCTCCCATGTTCTTATATATACATGCACATACTTACAGAAGTATAGTGTACTGCCCCACATTAACCCCACTCCTGATATGTGTGGCCCATCATCATCACACCCTCCCATGTTCTTATATATACATGCACATACTTACAGAAGTATAGTGTACTGCCCCACATTAACCCCACTCCTGATATGTGTGGCCCATCATCATCATCACACCCCTCCCATGTTCTTATATATACATGCACATACTTACAGAAGTATAGTGTACTGCCCCACATTAACCCACTCCTGATATGTGTGGCCCATCATCATCACCCCTCCCATGTTATTATATATACATGCACATACTTACAGAAGTATAGTGTACTGCCCCACATTAACCCCACTCCTGATATGTGTGGCCCATCATCATCACACTCCTCCCATGTTCTTATATATACATGCACATACTTACAGAAGTATAGTGTACTGCCCCACATTAACCCCACTCCTGATATGTGTGGCCCATCATCATCACACCCCTCCCATGTTCTTATATATACATGCACATACTTACAGAAGTATAGTGTACTGCCCCACATTAACTCCACTCCTGATATGTGTGGCCAACCATCATCACACCCCTCCCATGTTCTTATATACACATGCACATACTTACAGTAGTTTAGTGTACTGCCCCACATTAACCCCACTCCTGATATGTGTGGCCCATCATCATCACACCCTCCCATGTTCTTATATATACATGCACATACTTACAGAAGTATAGTGTACTGCCCCACATTAACCCCACTCCTGATATGTGTGGCCCATCATCATCACACCCCTCCCATGTTATTATATATACATGCACATACTTACAGAAGTATAGTGTACTGCCCCACATTAACCCCACTCCTGATATGTGTGGCCCATCATCATCACACCCTCCCATGTTCTTATATATACATGCACATACTTACAGAAGTATAGTGTACTGCCCCACATTAACCCCACTCCTGATATGTGTGGCCCATCATCATCACACCCATCCCATGTTCTTATATATACATGCACATACTTACAGAAGTATAGTGTACTGCCCCACATTAACCCCACTCCTGATATGTGTGGCCCATCATCATCACACCCTCCCATGTTCTTATATATACATGCACATACTTACAGAAGTATAGTGTACTGCCCCACATTAACCCCACTCCTGATATGTGTGGCCCATCATCATCACACCCGCCCATGTTATTATATATACATGCACATACTTACAGAAGTATAGTGTACTGCCCCACATTAACCCCACTCCTGATATGTGTGGCCCATCATCATCACACCCCTCCCATGTTATTATATATACATGCACATACTTACAGAAGTATAGTGTACTGCCCCACATTAACCCCACTCCTGATATGTGTGGCCCATCATCATCACACCCCTCCCATGTTCTTATATATACATGCACATACTTACAGAAGTATAGTGTACTGCCCCACATTAATCCCACTCCTAATATGTGTGGCCCATCATCATCACACCCCTCCATGTTCTTATATATACATGCACATACTTACAGAAGTATAGTGTACTGCCCCACATTAACCCCACTCCTGATATGTGTGGCCCATCATCATCACACCCCCCCATGTTCTTATATATACATGCACATACTTACAGAAGTATAGTGTACTGCCCCACATTAACCCCACTCCTGATATGTGTGGCCCATCATCATCACACCCCTCCCATGTTATTATATATACATGCACATACTTACAGAAGTATAGTGTACTGCCCCACATTAACCCCACTCCTGATATGTGTGGCCCATCATCATCACACCCCTCCCATGTTCTTATATATACATGCACATACTTACAGAAGTATAGTGTACTGCCCCACATTAACCCCACTCCTGATATGTGTGGCCCATCATCATCACACCCTCCCATGTTCTTATATATACATGCACATACTTACAGAAGTATAGTGTACTGCCCCACATTAACCCCACTCCTGATATGTGTGGCCCATCATCATCACACCCCTCCCATGTTATTATATATACATGCACATACTTACAGAAGTATAGTGTACTGCCCCACATTAACCCCACTCCTGATATGTGTGGCCCATCATCATCACACCCCTCCCATGTTCTTATATATACATGCACATACTTACAGAAGTATAGTGTACTGCCCCACATTAACCCCACTCCTGATATGTGTGGCCCATCATCATCACACCCCCCCATGTTCTTATATATACATGCACATACTTACAGAAGTATAGTGTACTGCCCCACATTAACCCCACTCCTGATATGTGTGGCCCATCATCATCACACCCTCCCATGTTCTTATATATACATGCACATACTTACAGAAGTATAGTGTACTGCCCCACATTAACCCCACTCCTGATATGTGTGGCCCATCATCATCACAACCCTCCCATGTTCTTATATATACATGCACATACTTATAGAATTATAGTGTACTGCCACACATTAACCCCACTCCTGATATGTGTGGCCCATCATCATCACACCCTCCCATGTTCTTATATATACATGCACATACTTACAGAAGTATAGTGTACTGCCCCACATTAACCCCACTCCTGATATGTGTGGCCCATCATCATCACACCCCTCCCATGTTATTATATATACATGCACATACTTACAGAAGTATAGTGTACTGCCCCACATTAACCCCACTCCTGATATGTGTGGCCCATCATCATCACACCCCTTCCATGTTCTTATATATACATGCACATACTTACAGAAGTATAGTGTACTGCCCCACATTAACCCCACTCCTGATATGTGTGGCCCATCATCATCACACCCCTCCCATGTTCTTATATATACATGCACATACTTACAGAAGTATAGTGTACTGCCCCACATTAACCCCACTCCTGATATGGGTGGCCCATCATCATCACAGCCCTCCCATGTTCTTATATATACATGCACATACTTACAGAAGTATAGTGTACTGCCCCACATTAACCCCACTCCTGATATGTGTGGCCCATCATCATCACACCCTCCCATGTTCTTATATATACATGCACATACTTACAGAAGTATAGTGTACTGCCCCACATTAACCCCACTCCTGATATGTGTGGCCCATCATCATCACACCCCTCCCATGTTCTTATATATACATGCACATACTTACAGAAGTATAGTGTACTGCCCCACATTAACCCCACTCCTGATATGTGTGGCCCATCATCATCACACCCTCCCATGTTCTTATATATACATGCGCATACTTACAGAAGTATATTGTACTGCCCCACATTAACCTCACTCCTGATATGTGTGGCCCATCATCATCACATCCCTCCCATGTTCTTATATATACATGCACATACTTACAGAAGTATAGTGTACTGCCCCACATTAACCCCACTCCCGATATGTGTGGCCCATCATCAACACACCCCTCCCATGTTCTTATATATACATGCACATACTTACAGAAGTATAGTGTACTGCCCCACATTAACCCCACTCCCGATATGTGTGGCCCATCATCATCACACCCTCCCATGTTCTTATATATACATGCACATACTTACAGAAGTATAGTGTACTGCCCCACATTAACCCCACTCCTGATATGTGTGGCCCATCATCATCACACCCTCCCATGTTCTTATATATACATGCACATACTTACAGAAGTATAGTGTACTGCCCCACATTAACCCCACTCCTGATATGTGTGGCCCATCATCATCACACCCCTCCCATGTTCTTATATATACATGCACATACTTACAGAAGTATAGTGTACTGCCCCACATTAACCCCACTCCTGATATGTGTGGCCCATCATCATCACACCCCTCCCATGTTCTTATATATACATGCACATACTTACAGAAGTATAGTGTACTGCCCCACATTAACCCCACTCCTGATATGTGTGGCCCATCATCATCACACCCTCCCATGTTCTTATATATACATGCACATACTTACAGAAGTATAGTGTACTGCCCCACATTAACCCCACTCCTGATATGTGTGGCCCATCATCATCACACCCCTCCCATGTTATTATATATACATGCACATACTTACAGAAGTATAGTGTACTGCCCCACATTAACCCCACTCCTGATATGTGTGGCCCATCATCATCACACCCCTCCCATGTTCTTATATATACATGCACATACTTACAGAAGTATAGTGTACTGCCCCACATTAACCCCACTCCTGATATGTGTGGCCCATCATCATCACACCCTCCCATGTTCTTATATATACATGCACATACTTACAGAAGTATAGTGTACTGCCCCACATTAACCCCACTCCTGATATGTGTGGCCCATCATCATCACACCCCTCCCATGTTCTTATATATACATGCACATACTTACAGAAGTATAGTGTACTGCCCCACATTAACCCCACTCCTGATATGTGTGGCCCATCATCATCACACCCCTCCCATGTTCTTATATATACATGCACATACTTACAGAAGTATAGTGTACTGCCCCACATTAACCCCACTCCTGATATGTGTGGCCCATCATCATCACACCCCTCCCATGTTCTTATATATACATGCACATACTTACAGAAGTATAGTGTACTGCCCCACATTAACCCCACTCCTGATATGTGTGGCCCATCATCATCACACCCCTCCCATGTTCTTATATATACATGCACATACTTACAGAAGTATAGTGTACTGCCCCACATTAACCCCACTCCTGATATGTGTGGCCCATCATCATCACACCCTCCCATGTTCTTATATATACATGCACATACTTACAGAAGTATAGTGTACTGCCCCACATTAACCCCACTCCTGATATGTGTGGCCCATCATCATCACACCCCTCCCATGTTCTTATATATACATGCACATACTTACAGAAGTATAGTGTACTGCCCCACATTAACCCCACTCCTGATATGTGTGGCCCATCATCATCACACCCCTCCCATGTTCTTATATATACATGCACATACTTACAGAAGTATAGTGTACTGCCCCACATTAACCCCACTCCTGATATGTGTGGCCCATCATCATCACACCCTCCCATGTTCTTATATATACATGCACATACTTACAGAAGTATAGTGTACTGCCCCACATTAACCCCACTCCTGATATGTGTGGCCCATCATCATCACACCCTCCCATGTTCTTATATATACATGCACATACTTACAGAAGTATAGTGTACTGCCCCACATTAACCCCACTCCTGATATGTGTGGCCCATCATCATCACACCCTCCCATGTTCTTATATATACATGCACATACTTACAGAAGTATAGTGTACTGCCCCACATTAACCCCACTCCTGATATGTGTGGCCCATCATCATCACACCCCTCCCATGTTCTTATATATACATGCACATACTTACAGAAGTATAGTGTACTGCCCCACATTAACCCCACTCCTGATATGTGTGGCCCATCATCATCACACCCCTCCCATGTTCTTATATATACATGCACATACTTACAGAAGTATAGTGTACTGCCCCACATTAACCCCACTCCTGATATGTGTGGCCCATCATCATCACACCCCTCCCATGTTCTTATATATACATGCACATACTTACAGAAGTATAGTGTACTGCCCCACATTAACCCCACTCCTGATATGTGTGGCCCATCATCATCACACCCTCCCATGTTATTATATATACATGCACATACTTACAGAAGTATAGTGTACTGCCCCACATTAACCCCACTCCTGATATGTGTGGCCCATCATCATCACACCCCTCCCATGTTCTTATATATACATGCACATACTTACAGAAGTATAGTGTACTGCCCCACATTAACCCCACTCCTGATATGTGTGGCCCATCATCATCACACCCTCCCATGTTCTTATATATACATGCACATACTTACAGAAGTATAGTGTACTGCCCCACATTAACCCCACTCCTGATATGTGTGGCCCATCATCATCACACCCTCCCATGTTCTTATATATACATGCACATACTTACAGAAGTATAGTGTACTGCCCCACATTAACCCCACTCCTGATATGTGTGGCCCATCATCATCACACCCGACCCATGTTCTTATATATACATGCACATACTTACAGAAGTATAGTGTACTGCCCCACATTAACCCCACTCCTGATATGTGTGGCCCATCATCATCACACCCTCCCATGTTCTTATATATACATGCACATACTTACAGAAGTATAGTGTACTGCCCCACATTAACCCCACTCCTGATATGTGTGGCCCATCATCATCACACCCGTCCCATGTTCTTATATATACATGCACATACTTACAGAAGTATAGTGTACTGCCCCACATTAACCCCACTCCTGATATGTGTGGCCCATCATCATCACACCCCTCCCATGTTCTTATATATACATGCACATACTTACAGAAGTATAGTGTACTGCCCCACATTAACCCCACTCCTGATATGTGTGGCCCATCATCATCACACCCTCCCATGTTCTTATATATACATGCACATACTTACAGAAGTATAGTGTACTGCCCCACATTAACCCCACTCCTGATATGTGTAGCCCGTCATCATCACACCCCTCCCATGTTCTTATATATACATGCACATACTTACAGAAGTATAGTGTACTGCCCCACATTAATCCCACTCCTGATATGTGTGGCCCATCATCATCACACCCTCCCATGTTCTTATATATACATGCACATACTTACAGAAGTATAGTGTACTGCCCCACATTAACCCCACTCCTGATATGTGTGGCCCATCATCATCACACCCCTCCCATGTTCTTATATATACATGCACATACTTACAGAAGTATAGTGTACTGCCCCACATTAACCCCACTCCTGATATGTGTGGCCCATCATCATCACACCCCTCCCATGTTATTATATATACATGCACATACTTACAGAAGTATAGTGTACTGCCCCACATTAACCCCACTCCTGATATGTGTGGCCAACCATCATCACACCCCTCCCATGTTCTTATATACACATGCACATACTTACAGTAGTTTAGTGTACTGCCCCACATTAACCCCACTCCTGATATGTGTGGCCCATCATCATCACACCCCTCCCATGGGCTTATATATACATGCACATACTTACAGAAGTATAGTGTACTGCCCCACATTAACCCCACTCCTGATATGTGTGGCCCATCATCATCACACCCCTTCCATGTTATTATATATACATGCACATACTTACAGAAGTATAGTGTACTGCCCCACATTAACCCCACTCCTGATATGTGTGACCCATCCTCGTCACACCCCTCCCATGTTATTATATATACATGGACATACTTACAGAAGTATATTGTACTGCCCCACATTAACCCCACTCCTGATATGTGTGGCCCATCATCATCACACCCGTCCCATGTTCTTATATATACATGCACATACTTACAGAAGTATATTGTACTGCCCCACATTAACCCCACTCCTGATATGTGTGGCCCATCATCATCACACCCCTCCCATGTTCTTATATATACATGCACATACTTACAGAAGTATAGTGTACTGCCCCACATTAACCCCACTCCTGATATGTGTGGCCCATCATCATCACACCCCTCCCATGTTCTTATATATACATGCACATACTTACAGAAGTATAGTGTACTGCCCCACATTAACCCCACTCCTGATATGTGTGGCCCATCATCATCACACCCTCCCATGTTCTTATATATACATGCACATACTTACAGAAGTATAGTGTACTGCCCCACATTAACCCCACTCCTGATATGTGTGGCCCATCATCATCACACCCCTCCCATGTTATTATATATACATGCACATACTTACAGAAGTATAGTGTACTGCCCCACATTAACCCCACTCCTGATATGTGTGGCCCATCATCATCACACCCCTCCCATGTTCTTATATATACATGCACATACTTACAGAAGTATAGTGTACTGCCCCACATTAACCCCACTCCTGATATGTGTGGCCCATCATCATCACACCCTCCCATGTTCTTATATATACATGCACATACTTACAGAAGTATAGTGTACTGCCCCACATTAACCCCACTCCTGATATGTGTGGCCCATCATCATCACACCCCTCCCATGTTATTATATATACATGCACATACTTACAGAAGTATAGTGTACTGCCCCACATTAACCCCACTCCTGATATGTGTGGCCCATCATCATCACACCCCTCCCATGTTCTTATATATACATGCACATACTTACAGAAGTATAGTGTACTGCCCCACATTAACCCCACTCCTGATATGTGTGGCCCATCATCATCACACCCCTCCCATGTTCTTATATATACATGCACATACTTACAGAAGTCAAGTGTACTGCCCCACATTAACCCTTCTCCTGATAGTTGTGGCCCATCATCACACCCCTCCCATGTTCTTATATATACATGCACATACTTACAGAAGTATAGTGTACTGCCCCACATTAACCCCACTCCTGATATGTGTGGCCCATCATCATCACACCCCTCCCATGTTCTTATATATACATGCACATACTTACAGAAGTATAGTGTACTGCCCCACATTAACCCCACTCCTGATATGTGTGGCCCATCATCATCACACCCTTCCCATGTTCTTATATATACATGCACATACTTACAGAAGTATAGTGTACTGCCCCACATTAACCCCACTCCTGATATGTGTGGCCCATCATCATCACACCCCTCCCATGTTATTATATATACATGCACATACTTACAGAAGTATAGTGTACTGCCCCACATTAACCCCACTCCTGATATGTGTGGCCCATCATCATCACACCCTCCCATGTTCTTATATATACATGCACATACTTACAGAAGTATAGTGTACTGCCCCACATTAACCCCACTCCTGATATGTGTGGCCCATCATCATCACACCCCTCCCATGTTATTATATATACATGCACATACTTACAGAAGTATAGTGTACTGCCCCACATTAACCCCACTCCTGATATGTGTGGCCCATCATCATCACACCCCTCCCATGTTCTTATATATACATGCACATACTTACAGAAGTATAGTGTACTGCCCCACATTAACCCCACTCCTGATATGTGTGGCCCATCATCATCACACCCCTCCCATGTTCTTATATATACATGCACATACTTACAGAAGTATAGTGTACTGCCCCACATTAACCCCACTCCTGATATGTGTGGCCCATCATCATCACACCCTCCCATGTTCTTATATATACATGCACATACTTACAGAAGTATAGTGTACTGCCCCACATTAACCCCACTCCTGATATGTGTGGCCCATCATCATCACACCCTCCCATGTTCTTATATATACATGCACATACTTACAGAAGTATAGTGTACTGCCCCACATTAACCCCACTCCTGATATGTGTGGCCCATCATCATCACACCCCTCCCATGTTCTTATATATACATGCACATACTTACAGAAGTATAGTGTACTGCCCCACATTAACCCCACTCCTGATATGTGTGGCCCATCATCATCACACCCCTCCCATGTTCTTATATATACATGCACATACTTACAGAAGTATAGTGTACTGCCCCACATTAACCCCACTCCTGATATGTGTGGCCCATCATCATCACACCCCTCCCATGTTCTTATATATACATGCACATACTTACAGAAGTATAGTGTACTGCCCCACATTAACCCCACTCCTGATATGTGTGGCCCATCATCATCACACCCTCCCATGTTCTTATATATACATGCACATACTTACAGAAGTATAGTGTACTGCCCCACATTAACCCCACTCCTGATATGTGTGGCCCATCATCATCACACCCCTCCCATGTTATTATATATACATGCACATACTTACAGAAGTATAGTGTACTGCCCCACATTAACCCCACTCCTGATATGTGTGGCCCATCATCATCACACCCCTCCCATGTTCTTATATATACATGCACATACTTACAGAAGTATAGTGTACTGCCCCACATTAACCCCACTCCTGATATGTGTGGCCCATCATCATCACACCCCTCCCATGTTCTTATATATACATGCACATACTTACAGAAGTATAGTGTACTGCCCCACATTAACCCCACTCCTGATATGTGTGGCCCATCATCATCACACCCCTCCCATGTTCTTATATATACATGCACATACTTACAGAAGTATAGTGTACTGCCCCACATTAACCCCACTCCTGATATGTGTGGCCCATCATCATCACACCCCTCCCATGTTCTTATATATACATGCACATACTTACAGAAGTCAAGTGTACTGCCCCACATTAACCCTTCTCCTGATAGTTGTGGCCCATCATCACACCCCTCCCATGTTCTTATATATACATGTACATACTTACAGAAGTATAGTGTACTGCCCCACATTAACCCCACTCCTGATATGTGTGGCCCATCATCATCACACCCCTCCCATGTTCTTATATATACATGCACATACTTACAGAAGTATAGTGTACTGCCCCACATTAACCCCACTCCTGATATGTGTGGCCCATCATCATCACACCCCTCCCATGTTCTTATATATACATGCACATACTTACAGAAGTATAGTGTACTGCCCCACATTAACCCCACTCCTGATATGTGTGGCCCATCATCATCACACCCTCCCATGTTATTATATATACATGCACATACTTACAGAAGTATAGTGTACTGCCCCACATTAACCCCACTCCTGATATGTGTGGCCCATCATCATCACACCCTCCCATGTTATTATATATACATGCACATACTTACAGAAGTATAGTGTACTGCCCCACATTAACCCCACTCCTGATATGTGTGGCCCATCATCATCACACCCCTCCCATGTTATTATATATACATGCACATACTTACAGAAGTATAGTGTACTGCCCCACATTAACCCCACTCCTGATATGTGTGGCCCATCATCATCACACCCTCCCATGTTCTTATATATACATGCACATACTTACAGAAGTATAGTGTACTGCCCCACATTAACCCCACTCCTGATATGTGTGGCCCATCATCATCACACCCCCCCATGTTCTTATATATACATGCACATACTTACAGAAGTATAGTGTACTGCCCCACATTAACCCCACTCCTGATATGTGTGGCCCATCATCATCACACCCTCCCATGTTCTTATATATACATGCACATACTTACAGAAGTATAGTGTACTGCCCCACATTAACCCCACTCCTGATATGTGTGGCCCATCATCATCACACCCTCCCATGTTCTTATATATACATGCACATACTTACAGAAGTATAGTGTACTGCCCCACATTAACCCCACTCCTGATATGTGTGGCCCATCATCATCACACCCCTCCCATGTTCTTATATATACATGCACATACTTACAGAAGTATAGTGTACTGCCCCACATTAACCCCACTCCTGATATGTGTGGCCCATCATCATCACACCCCTCCCATGTTATTATATATACATGCACATACTTACAGAAGTATAGTGTACTGCCCCACATTAACCCCACTCCTGATATGTGTGGCCCATCATCATCACACCCCTCCCATGTTCTTATATATACATGCACATACTTACAGAAGTATAGTGTACTGCCCCACATTAACCCCACTCCTGATATGTGTGGCCCATCATCATCACACCCCTCCCATGTTCTTATATATACATGCACATACTTACAGAAGTATAGTGTACTGCCCCACATTAACCCCACTCCTGATATGTGTGGCCCATCATCATCACACCCCTCCCATGTTATTATATATACATGCACATACTTACAGAAGTATAGTGTACTGCCCCACATTAACCCCACTCCTGATATGTGTGGCCCATCATCATCACACCCCTCCCATGTTATTATATATACATGCACATACTTACAGAAGTATAGTGTACTGCCCCACATTAACCCCACTCCTGATATGTGTGGCCCATCATCATCACACCCTCCCATGTTCTTATATATACATGCACATACTTACAGAAGTATAGTGTACTGCCCCACATTAACCCCACTCCTGATATGTGTGGCCCATCATCATCACACCCCTCCCATGTTCTTATATATACATGCACATACTTACAGAAGTATAGTGTACTGCCCCACATTAACCCCACTCCTGATATGTGTGGCCCATCATCATCACACCCCTCCCATGTTCTTATATATACATGCACATACTTACAGAAGTATAGTGTACTGCCCCACATTAACCCCACTCCTGATATGTGTGGCCCATCATCATCACACCCTCCCATGTTCTTATATATACATGCACATACTTACAGAAGTATAGTGTACTGCCCCACATTAACCCCACTCCTGATATGTGTGGCCCATCATCATCACACCCCTCCCATGTTCTTATATATACATGCACATACTTACAGAAGTATAGTGTACTGCCCCACATTAACCCCACTCCTGATATGTGTGGCCCATCATCATCACATCCCTCCCATGTTCTTATATATACATGCACATACTTACAGAAGTATAGTGTACTGCCCCACATTAACCCCACTCCTGATATGTGTGGCCCATCATCATCACACCCCTCCCATGTTCTTATATATACATGCACATACTTACAGAAGTATAGTGTACTGCCCCACATTAACCCCACTCCTGATATGTGTGGCCCATCATCATCACACCCCTCCCATGTTCTTATATATACATGCACATACTTACAGAAGTATAGTGTACTGCCCCACATTAACCCCACTCCTGATATGTGTGGCCCATCATCATCAAACCCCCCATGTTCATATATATACATGCACATACTTACAGAAGTATAGTGTACTGCCCCACATTAACCCCACTCCTGATATGTGTGGCCCATCATCATCACACCCCTCCCATGTTCTTATATATACATGCACATACTTACAGAAGTATAGTGTACTGCCCCACATTAACCCCACTCCTGATATGTGCGGCCCATCATCATCACACCCTCCCATGTTCTTATATATACATGCACATACTTACAGAAGTATAGTGTACTGCCCCACATTAACCCCACTCCTGATATGTGTGGCCCATCATCATCACCCCCTCCCATGGTATTATATATACATGCACATACTTACAGAAGTATAGTGTACTGCCCCACATTAACCCCACTCCTGATATGTGTGGCCCATCATCATCACACCCCTCCCATGTTCTTATATATACATGCACATACTTACAGAAGTATAGTGTACTGCCCCACATTAACCCCACTCCTGATATGTGTGGCCCATCATCATCACACCCCTCCCATGTTCTTATATATACATGCACATACTTACAGAAGTATAGTGTACTGCCCCACATTAACCCCACTCCTGATATGTGTGGCCCATCATCATCACACCCTCCCATGTTCTTATATATACATGCACATACTTACAGAAGTATAGTGTACTGCCCCACATTAACCCCACTCCTGATATGTGTGGCCCATCATCATCACACCCCTCCCATGTTCTTATATATACATGCACATACTTACAGAAGTATAGTGTACTGCCCCACATTAACCCCACTCCTGATATGTGTGGCCCATCATCATCACACCCTCCCATGTTCTTATATATACATGCACATACTTACAGAAGTATAGTGTACTGCCCCACATTAACCCCACTCCTGATATGTGTGGCCCATCATCATCACACCCCTCCCATGTTCTTATATATACATGCACATACTTACAGAAGTATAGTGTACTGCCCCACATTAACCCCACTCCTGATATGTGTGGCCCATCATCATCACACCCTCCCATGTTCTTATATATACATGCACATACTTACAGAAGTATATTGTACTGCCCCACATTAACCTCACTCCTGATATGTGTGGCCCATCATCATCACATCCCTCCCATGTTCTTATATATACATGCACATACTTACAGAAGTATAGTGTACTGCCCCACATTAACCCCACTCCTGATATGTGTGGCCCATCATCATCACACCCCTCCCATGTTCTTATATATACATGCACATACTTACAGAAGTATAGTGTACTGCCCCACATTAACCCCACTCCTGATATGTGTGGCCCATCATCATCACACCACTCCCCTGTTCTTATATATACATGCACATACTTACAGAAGTATAGTGTACTGCCCCACATTAACCCCACTACTAATATGTGTGGCCCGTCATCATCACACACCTCCCATGTTCTTATATGTACATGCACATACTTACAGAAGTATAGTGTACTGCCCCACATTAACCCCACTCCTGATATGTGTAGCCTGTCATCATCACACCTCTCCCATGTTATTATATATACATGCACATACTTACAGAAGTATAGTGTACTGCCCCACATTAACCCCAATCCTGATATGTGTGGCCCATCATCATCACAACCCTCCCATGTTCTTATATATACATGCACATACTTATAGAATTATAGTGTACTGCCCCACATTAACCCCAATCCTGATATGTGTGGCCCATCATCATCACACCCCTCCCATGTTCTTATATATACATGCACATACTTACAGAAGTATAGTGTACTGCCCCACATTAACCCCACTCCTGATATGTGTGGCCCATCATCATCACACCACTCCCATGTTCTTATATATACATGCACATACTTACAGAAGTATAGTGTACTGCCCCACATTAACCCCACTCCTGATATGTGTGGCCCATCATCATCACACCCCTCCCATGTTCTTATATATACATGCACATACTTACAGAAGTATAGTGTACTGCCCCACATTAACCCCACTCCTGATATGTGTGGCCCATCATCATCACACCCTCCCATGTTCTTATATATACATGCACATACTTACAGAAGTATAGTGTACTGCCCCACATTAACCCCACTCCTGATATGTGTGGCCCATCATCATCACACCCCCCCATGTTCATATATATACATGCACATACTTACAGAAGTATAGTGTACTGCCCCACATTAACCCCACTCCTGATATGTGTGGCCCATCATCATCACACCCCTCCCATGTTCTTATATATACATGCACATACTTACAGAAGTATAGTGTACTGCCCCACATTAACCCCACTCCTGATATGTGTGGCCCATCATCATCACACCCCTCCCATGTTCTTATATATACATGCACATACTTACAGAAGTATAGTGTACTGCCCCACATTAACCCCACTCCTGATATGTGTGGCCCATCATCATCACACCCTCCCATGTTCTTATATATACATGCACATACTTACAGAAGTATAGTGTACTGCCCCACATTAACCCCACTCCTGATATGTGTGGCCCATCATCATCACACCCCTCCCATGTTCTTATATATACATGTACATACTTACAGAAGTATAGTGTACTGCCCCACATTAACCCCACTCCTGATATGTGTGGCCCATCATCATCACACCTCACCTATGTTCTTATATATACATGCACATAACTACAGAAGTATAGTGTACTGCCCCACATTAACCCTATTCCTGATATGTGTGGCCCATCATCATCACACCCCTCCCATGTTATTATATATACATGCACATACTTACAGAAGTATAGTGTACTGCCCCACATTAACCCCACTCCTGATATGTGTGGCCCATCATCATCACACCCCTCCCATGTTCTTATATATACATGCACATACTTACAGAAGTATAGTGTACTGCCCCACATTAACCCCACTCCTGATATGTGTGGCCCATCATCATCACACCCTCCCATGTTATTATATATACATGCACATACTTACAGAAGTATAGTGTACTGCCCCACATTAACCCCACTCCTGATATGTGTGGCCCATCATCATCACACCCCTCCCATGTTCTTATATATACATGCACATACTTACAGAAGTATAGTGTACTGCCCCACATTAACCCCACTCCTGATATGTGTGGCCCATCATCATCACACCCCTCCCATGTTATTATATATACATGCACATACTTACAGAAGTATAGTGTACTGCCCCACATTAACCCCACTCCTGATATGTGTGGCCCATCATCATCACACCCCTCCCATGTTATTATATATACATGCACATACTTACAGAAGTATAGTGTACTGCCCCACATTAACCCCACTCCTGATATGTGTGGCCCATCATCATCACACCCTCCCATGTTCTTATATATACATGCACATACTTACAGAAGTATAGTGTACTGCCCCACATTAACCCCACTCCTGATATGTGTGGCCCATCATCATCACACCCCCCCATGTTCTTATATATACATGCACATACTTACAGAAGTATAGTGTACTGCCCCACATTAACCCCACTCCTGATATGTGTGGCCCATCATCATCACACCCTCCCATGTTCTTATATATACATGCGCATACTTACAGAAGTATATTGTACTGCCCCACATTAACCTCACTCCTGATATGTGTGGCCCATCATCATCACATCCCTCCCATGTTCTTATATATACATGCACATACTTACAGAAGTATAGTGTACTGCCCCACATTAACCCCACTCCTGATATGTGTGGCCCATCATCATCACACCCCTCCCATGTTCTTATATATACATGCACATACTTACAGAAGTATAGTGTACTGCCCCACATTAACCCCACTCCTGATATGTGTGGCCCATCATCATCACATCCCTCCCATGTTCTTATATATACATGCACATACTTACAGAAGTATAGTGTACTGCCCCACATTAACCCCACTCTCGATATGTGTGGCCCATCATCATCACACCCTCCCATGTTCTTATATATACATGCACATACTTACAGAAGTATAGTGTACTGCCCCACATTAACCCCACTCCTGATATGTGTGGCCCATCATCATCACACCCTCCCATGTTCTTATATATACATGCACATACTTACAGAAGTATAGTGTACTGCCCCACATTAACCCCACTCCTGATATGTGTGGCCCATCATCATCACACCCCTCCCATGTTCTTATATATACATGCACATACTTACAGAAGTATAGTGTACTGCCCCACATTAACCCCACTCCTGATATGTGTGGCCCATCATCATCACACCCCTCCCATGTTCTTATATATACATGCACATACTTACAGAAGTATAGTGTACTGCCCCACATTAACCCCACTCCTGATATGTGTGGCCCATCATCATCACACCCCTCCCATGTTATTATATATACATGCACATACTTACAGAAGTATAGTGTACTGCCCCACATTAACCCCACTCCTGATATGTGTGGCCCATCATCATCATCACACCCCTCCCATGTTGTTATATATACATGCACATACATACAGAAGTATAGTGTACTGCCCCACATTAACCCCACTCCTGATATGTCTGGCCCATCATCATCACATCCCTCCCATTTTCTTACATATACATGCACATACTTACAGAAGTATAGTGTACTGCCCCACATTAACGCCACTCCTGATATATGTGGCCCATCATCATCACACCCCTCCCATGTAATTATATATACATGCACATACTTACAGAAGTATAGTGTACTGCCCCACATTAACCCCACTCCTGATATGTGTTGCACAGCATCATCACACCCCTCCCATGTTCTTATATATACATGCACATACTTATAGAATTATAGTGTACTGCCCCACATTAACCCCAATCCTGATATGTGTGGCCCATCATCATCACACCCCTCCCATGTTCTTATATATACATGCACATACTTACAGAAGTATAGTGTACTGCCCCACATTAACCCCACTCCTGATATGTGTAGCCCATCATCATCACACCCGTCCCATGTTCTTATATATACATGCACATACTTACAGAAGTATAGTGTACTGCCCCACATTAACCCCACTCCTGATATGTGTGGCCCATCATCATCACACCCCTCCCATGTTATTATATATACATGCACATACTTACAGAAGTATAGTGTACTGCCCCACATTAACCCCACTCCTGATATGTGTGGCCCATCATCATCACATCCCTCCCATGTTCTTATATATACATGCACATACTTACAGAAGTATAGTGTACTGCCCCACATTAACCCCACTCCTGATATGTGTGGCCCATCATCATCACACCCTCCCATGTTCTTATATATACATGCACATACTTACAGAAGTATAGTGTACTGCCCCACATTAACCCCACTCCTGATATGTGTGGCCCATCATCATCACACCCATCCCATGTTCTTATATATACATGCACATACTTACAGAAGTATAGTGTACTGCCCCACATTAACCCCACTCCTGATATGTGTGGCCCATCATCATCACACCCCTCCCATGTTCTTATATATACATGCACATACTTACAGAAGTATAGTGTACTGCCCCACATTAACCCCACTCCTGATATGTGTGGCCCATCATCATCACACCCTCCCATGTTCTTATATATACATGCACATACTTACAGAAGTATAGTGTACTGCCCCACATTAACCCCACTCCTGATATGTGTGGCCCATCATCATCACACCCTCCCATGTTATTATATATACATGCACATACTTACAGAAGTATAGTGTACTGCCCCACATTAACCCCACTCCTGATATGTGTGGCCCATCATCATCACACCCCTCCCATGTTATTATATATACATGCACATACTTACAGAAGTATAGTGTACTGCCCCACATTAACCCCACTCCTGATATGTGTGGCCCATCATCATCACACCCCTCCCATGTTATTATATATACATGCATATACTTACAGAAGTATAGTGTACTGACCAACATTAACCCCACTCCTGATATGTGTGGCCATCATCATCACACCCCTCCCATGTTCTTATATATACATGCACATACTTACAGAAGTATAGTGTACTGCCCCACATTAACCCCACTCCTGATATGTGTGGCCCATCATCATCACACCCTCCCATGTTCTTATATATACATGCACATACTTACAGAAGTATAGTGTACTGCCCCACATTAACCCCACTCCTGATATGTGTGGCCCATCATCATCACACCCCTCCCATGTTCTTATATATACATGCACATACTTACAGAAGTATAGTGTACTGCCCCACATTAACCCCACTCCTGATATGTGTGGCCCATCATCATCACACCCTCCCATGTTCTTATATATACATGCACATACTTACAGAAGTATAGTGTACTGCCCCACATTAACCCCACTCCCGATATGTGTGGCCCATCATCATCACACTCCTCCCATGTTCTTATATATACATGCACATACTTACAGAAGTATAGTGTACTGCCCCACATTAACCACACTCCTGATATGTGTAGCCCGTCATCATCACACCCCTCCCATGTTATTATATATACATTCACATACTTACAGAAGTATAGTGTACTGCCCCACATTAACCCCACTCCTGATATGTGTGGCCAACCATCATCACACCCCTCCCATGTTCTTATATACACATGCACATACTTACAGAAGTATAGTGTACTGCCCCACATTAACCCCACTCCTGATATGTGTGGCCCATCATCATCACACCCCCCATGGGCTTATATATACATGCACATACTTACAGAAGTATAGTGTACTGCCCCACATTAACCCCACTCCTGATATGTGTGGCCCATCATCATCACACCCCCCCATGTTCTTATATATACATGCACATACTTACAGAAGTATAGTGTACTGCCCCACATTAACCCCACTCCTGATATGTGTGGCCCATCATCATCACCCCCTCCCATGTTATTATATATACATGCACATACTTACAGAAGTATAGTGTACTGCCCCACATTAACCCCACTCCTGATATGTGTGGCCCATCATCATCACACCCTCCCATGTTATTATATATACATGCACATACTTACAGAAGTATAGTGTACTGCCCCACATTAACCCCACTCCTGATATGTGCAGCCCATCATCATCACACCCCTCCCATGTTCTTATATACACATGCACATACTTACAGAAGTATAGTGTACTGCCCCACATTAACCCCACTCCTGATATGTGTGGCCCATCATCATCACAACCCTCCCATGTTCTTATATACACATGCACATACTTACAGAAGTATAGTGTACTGCCCCACATTAACCCCACTCCTGATATGTGTGGCCCATCATCATCACAACCCTCCCATGTTCTTATATATACATGCACATACTTACAGAAGTATAGTGTACTGCCCCACATTAACCCCACTCCTGATATGTGTGGCCCATCATCATCACACCCTTCCCATGTTATTATATATACATGCACATACTTACAGAAGTATAGTGTACTGCCCCACATTAACCCCACTCCTGATATGTGTGGCCCATCATCATCACACCCCTCCCATGTTCTTATATATACATGCACATACTTACAGAAGTATAGTGTACTGCCCCACATTAACCCCACTCCTAATATGTGTGGCCCATCCTCAACACATCCCTCCCATGTTCTTATATATACATGCACATACTTACAGAAGTATAGTGTACTGCCCCACATTAACCCCACTCCTGATATGTGTGGCCCATCATCATCACACTCCTCCCATGTTCTTATATATACATGCACATACTTACAGAAGTATAGTGTACTGCCCCACATTAACCCCACTACTAATATGTGTGGCCCGTCATCATCACACACCTCCCATGTTCTTATATGTACATGCACATACTTACAGAAGTATAGTGTACTGCCCCACATTAACCCCACTCCTGATATGTGTGGCCCATCATCATCACACCTCTCCCATGTTATTATATATACATGCACATACTTACAGAAGTATAGTGTACTGCCCCACATTAACCCCACTCCTGATATGTGTGGCCCATCATCATCACACCCCTCCCATGTTCTTATATATACATGCACATACTTACAGAAGTATAGTGTACTGCCCCACATTAACCCCACTCCTGATATGTGTGGCCCATTATCATAACACCCCCCCATGGGCATATATATACATGCACATACTTACAGAAGTATAGTGTACTGCCCCACATTAACCCCACTCCTGATATGTGTGGCCCATCATCATCACACCCTCCCATGTTGTTATATATACATGCACATACTTACAGAAGTATAGTGTACTGCCCCACATTAACCCCACTCCTGATATGTGTGGCCCATCATCATCACACCCTCCCATGTTCTTATATATACATGCACATACTTACAGAAGTATAGTGTACTGCCCCACATTAACCCCACTCCTGATATGTGTGGCCCATCATCATCACACCCTCCCATGTTCTTATATATACATGCACATACTTACAGAAGTATAGTGTACTGCCCCACATTAACCCCACTCCTGATATGTGTGGCCCATCATCATCACACCCCTCCCATGTTATTATATATACATGCACATACTTACAGAAGTATAGTGTACTGCCCCACATTAACCCCACTCCTGATATGTGTGGCCCATCATCATCACACCCCTCCCATGTTCTTATATATACATGCACATACTTACAGAAGTATAGTGTACTGCCCCACATTAACCCCACTCCTGATATGTGTGGCCCATCATCATCACACCCCCCCATGTTCTTATATATACATGCACATACTTACAGAAGTATAGTGTACTGCCCCACATTAACCCCACTCCTGATATGTGTGGCCCATCATCATCACACCCCTCCCATGTTATTATATATACATGCACATACTTACAGAAGTATAGTGTACTGCCCCACATTAACCCCACTCCTGATATGTGTGGCCCATCATCATCACACCCCTCCCATGTTCTTATATATACATGCACATACTTACAGAAGTATAGTGTACTGCCCCACATTAACCCCACTCCTGATATGTGTGGCCCATCATCATCACACCCCTCCTATGTTATTATATATACATGCACATACTTACAGAAGTATAATGTACTGCCCCACATTAATCCCACTCCTAATATGTGTGGCCCATCATCATCACACCCCTCCCATGTTCTTATATATACATGCACATACTTACAGAAGTCAAGTGTACTGCCCCACATTAACCCTTCTCCTGATAGTTGTGGCCCATCATCACACCCCTTCCATGTTATTATATATACATGCACATAGTTACAGAAGTATAGTGTACAGCCCCACATTAACCCCACTCCTGATATGTGTGGCCCATCATCATCACACCCCTCCCATGTTCTTATATATACATGTGCATACTTACAGAAGTATAGTTTCTTGCCCCACATTAACCCCACTCCTGATATGTGTGGCCCATGTCAACTTGTATATGGTCACAGCTGCACAGTACATCACCTCAGATCATTCCTAATCCTCACATGTGTGCCCATTTCAGCATGTATGCATTTACATCCACCGGCCTTCAGAAAACCCACATTCATGTGCACACATCTACAGAAGCACAGTGCACCAGCCCACACTCATTCTAACTTGTCATGCGACAGGTATTCCTGTGCACACATTTAAAGGAGTACAACGTTTACAGTGGCAGGTGCTTCTCCCAAAACTCCTTCCAAACTTCTCATGTGTCTGGTGCTCTTGTGCATACATTTACAGAGGCACAGTGCAACACCTTTCAGTCATTCACATCTTGTTATGTACCTGGTGTTCCTGTGCACACATTTATAGATGTTTGTGCAGCACCCCACACTCATTTCAACCTTGTCATGCATCTGGTATTTCTGTTCACCCATTTACAGAGGCACAGTGCAACACCTCACACTCATTCCAACCCTGTCATGTAACTGCTCTTCCTGTGCACACGTTTAGAGAAGCACAGTACAACACTGCATACTCATTCCAACTTTCTCATGTGTCTGCTGATCCTGTCCACACTTTTACAGAAGCATGGTGCAACACCCCACACTCATTCCACCCTTGTCATGTATCTGTTGTACCTGTGCACTCATTTATGGAAGCACAGTGCATCATCCCAATCTTGTCACAACTTTGTCATGTATCTGATGTTCTTGTGCACACATTTACAAAAGCATGGTGAACTACCCTACACTCCTTCTGACCTTGTCATGTATCTGGTATTACTATTTTACCCTTACAGAAGCATTGTGCATCATGCACAGTAATTCTAACCTTGTCCTGTATCCAGTGTTCCTGTGTACACAGCTACAGAAGCACAATGCACCACCTGACACTCATTTCAACCTTGTCATGTATTTGGTGCTCGTGTTCACACATTTACCAAAATACACTCTTCGCTTATTCCAACGTTGTGATGTATCTAGTGCTCCTATGCACACATTTACAGAAACACAACTTTGTGATGTATCTGGTGTTCCTGTGCACACATTTACAGAAGCACAACGTTGTGATGTATCTGGTGTTCCTGTGCACACATGTACAGAAGAACTGTGAACCATCCCTTACTCTTTCCATCTATAATAGCTTTATAGTTTCATAGATTGTTGCTAGGCTAATGACTCAGGGGGCCTTTCTAAGCCTAACCAAGTTTTGTCAAAAGAATAATGATAATGTCATGTATTCAAATAGGATATTAAGGCCCAGTCATTTATACATTACCTTTGTCGATATGGAATATGGTTGCCCGGCCCAATGTATATTTCATATTCCCCATCCACTGATTTAGGTTGCAGTTAAATTGGGTAATTGAAGAACTCAGATTCACATGGATGGGAAGCCTGTTCCACTGGTGCAGCAGTCTATGGGACACATATCTGTCTGTCCAGCATGTTAAGTTACATACAAACTTCAGGTCCCTAGACTTTGTATTTCTGGTATTGTCTGGCTTATGACTATGTAGGAGATTCATTATGTGTGAGGTTTACAGATGCCTTGTAAGCCAGGCACAGATCCCCCCTCAGTAACGTATAGGACAATGGGTAGAGGGAAAGGGTTTTAAGGCACTCTGCATAAGGCAGGTTTGTTATGCCTTGTAACCTATGAGGTCCCACTAGCTGAAGCATATATTTGGTCAGGTACATACTGAAAGGAGCATTGTACTCTATGATTAGTTGGATAAGGGCAGAGTAGTACAGTGGTATCTGGTGTTCCTGTGCAGATCTTTACAGAAGCACAGTGCACCACTTCACACTTGTTCCAACCTTGTCATATATCCTGGTGTTCCTGTACACACACCTAGAGAACATGGTACACAACACCAGACTCATTCCAACCTCGTCATATATCCTGGTGTTCCTGTGCACACATTTACAGAAGTATAACACTTACAGAAGGACAGTGTATCACTTTCTAGAACATACCATAGTGCCATAGAGCAGGCAGGAAGAGAAGGAAAGAATCAAACCCAGGACTGCATCAAGAAGCTCCTTAATAACCCATGGCCTTAAATCTCTCTGCTATAATGCCTAGCCAGTATATAAGCTGCTGTTTTTTTTCCCACAGTAATTCCTGCAGGCAGATTCTGCATCATATAACACTTACCACTCCTTGTTATTATCATCTGTAGATAAACTTTCATCTCCAGTTGGCTTAAGTCTTCTGTGACCATATGAACAAAATTACTCAAGAGCAATTATATTGTGAACCTTGCTGCTGACTGACACATGGCACCGCACAACCCTTAGAGTGACCTTCTGTGCTCTTTCACTGATGTAGTCCTTCATGTATCTAGGACACCACTTTTCCTTTGTTAGCCCTAGTAACAGCCTTAGTGTAGTATTATACTGATGAAGAACTGAACTCTGAGTACACCACATGTTCTGTAAAAAGCCTACATAAACTTATTTGTATCAATTCCTCTTGTATGGTCTGCCTTTCATTTATACTGTTACGTGTGACACTGGGGTTTCCTGTCTGTTAGAAAGGCCACTAACCTGTGTGTATGATGCCTTTCTATCAGGTTTCCCATTCAAGGTATTAGGCTAGTTGGCTCCAACTTGTCCGTGTTCATGAGCAGGGCACAGCTATACATTACACCCCCACTAGTCTAGTTGTATACCTTCCAGTCCCCGTAACAGAGTAGTCAGTCTAACAATTGTGATAATACAACAGTACTCAGTGCTGTGTTCATTTTCATCTAGTCTCATGTTTCTAAACCAAAATGATTCATTGATACAAGTTATACACACACACACACACACACACACACACACACACACACACACACACACACACACACACACACACACACACATACATATATTTATTTATATATCTATCTATATCTGTCTGCACACACATATATGTATATATATATATATATATATATATATATATATATATATATATATATATATATATATATATATATATAAATAATGTATATGTGTGTGTATATTGTTAGGAGTGAGGAAATATGGACCTGCCCCCCACCCCGAACTCATGATGTTAAGTTGTCAATCTCGCCTTCATTCTTGCTGGATGGGTTTGGAGCCGATCCTCGGCTCCGACTCGGCCTATACCAAAGCTCGAGAGCTATTTACCGGCTTGAGGCCCTCCCTATATCCCACAATGCTAGGCATCCAATACCCAGATCTCGTTTGCCGCTTCAGCTACGAGGTTGCATTTTTACCGGCTCCAGGTCGTATAAAACATTTTTACTAAGTTCATTTATATATAAATAGCTATTTTCTTGTTAGATTTTTTTTCTCTTAGTGTCCCCTTTCTGATCCCTTGAGAAATCACATTTAGAAACTCTCTTTGCTAGTAGTTTTCAGAGCCCCCCCCCCCCCACCCTTTAGGTTAGAGTTAGTTTTTTCTTATATATATTTATATTTCTACTAGTCTTGTTAACTGTATTTTTTATGGCAGTATTATTACTTTTATTACTACTATATTATTGTAGTGTTAGTTCTAGTGCGTGTGTGTGTGTGTAGTGTGTTAGGCACTAGTTACTTATTTCCTTGGTACCCTGTTATAGTGTCATTATGTCTAAGGATACTAAGGTCTCAGGTTTCAAGAAGTGTGACTCGTGCTGTCAGAAGATGTCTCTGACAGACGGTCACACTTCTTGTGTGTATTGTTTGGGCCCCCTACACCTGCAGGACTCTTGTTCGGTCTGTCATGCCTTCAGTCTGAGAGTCCTGCAGGAGCATAGGAACAAACTTATTTTGAGGGGCTTACTTAAGCCTGAAGGGTCCCCGACTAAGCCTTCGTCGGGTAAACCCTCCAAGCCCGCCAAACTGTCGGCTCCCTGTTCGGAGCCTTCGCCAAGCGGAGCTACTGCCTCCTCATCGGTTCCGGCTGGAACCAACACTTTGAGATCTCAGTCGGCTCCTGTTGTAGTGTCGGAGCCTTCTCTGAGCCGAAAACGCTTGAGATCTCCCTGTTTGGAGTCCGTTCGTTCGGCTCCGAGATCTCTGTTACTACAGTTGGAGCGGAGCCATAGGTCACATTCCTCTCGGTCTTCCAGGCTGTCTGATCACGACCTCGAGAGGGTGGTCAGTAGACTCCTAAAGTCGCAGGCACTTGCCCAAATGTTGTATAGCCCTTCTCAACAGACTGTAGCTATCCCTGCATCTTCAACAATTCCTTCTCCTACTCTTCCATTATGTTCAGAGCCGGAGCTCGTTGGAGCTCGAATCGTCGGTACGTCGGAGCCGATACCACACATTTTGGCTCCTTCATTGGCTCCAATCTCTTCATTGGTTCCATCCGTGGAGGGATCTGGGTGCCGAGACTCCCTCATCGGCTCCGAGGGGGCGAGTGGCATCGGACCCTTGTCCGACCCCGTTCTCCCTCTCGGTGCCTCGGCGCAGGTGAGCTTGACCCGACATCGGCCTCGGAGCCGTCACTCTCGGTGCTGGGAGGAGTTCTCATCTCTTCGGAGCGGGGACCTTCCTCTCTGCCTGATAGGGGTGCTTTCGAGGTCATGAGGAGTGTACTGACTCCTGGGTCGGACCCACGATCGGCTCCTTCGGCTCCTCCCCCTGTGGTGCCTATGTTGGTCTCTGTTCACCCTCCTGACCCCAAGCGTGGAGAACAGACACTCCAGGTAGCCCCATTGGGTGTGTCTTCCTCTTCTGAGGCCTCCCCTGATCATTCAGAGGAGCCCCCTTGGAAGAGAAAATGTAAGAGGAAACATGTTGACTCCCCCGAGTCAGTCACCTCAGACACCGATTTGGAGGATTCGGAAGGGTCCTCAAGGTCCCCCTCTGAGGATGTCTCCTTTTCAGACATCCTTGAGATCCATAGGCAGAGGGGGAACTGGACTGCCCTTAACCCATCCGAGGACGAGTCGGTGTACCTGGACGCATTTGTTTCTCGCCCCTCCACCTCCTGGGTGTCTCCGCCTTTCGACCCACTCATGGAAGTGGTTGCTCGGAAGGCGTGGACAGCCCCAGACACAGTGGAACCAACTCCCCACAGGCCCACAAAGTTTATTACAGCCCCGTCTGACAAACAGTTTCTTACGAAGGGTGTCCCTGTTGATGCCATGGTGGTTGCAGCAGCCACTAAGAAGGAGTTGGCTGATCCTTCTGTTCCTGTCCATCCACCTAATAAAGAATCTAGGACAATGGACAGGTACGGGAAGCGGATGATTTCTTCAGCGACCTTTTCCATGTGGTCGCTGAACTACCTGTGCCATTTCACCCGCCTTCAAAGGGATATCCATAAGGAATTGGGTGATACCCTTCAGGACTGCTGCGGGGTCTCAGGAAAAGATTAACTCCCAGCTGGCAACCCTTAACTCCATAGTTAACTCCTCCATGCGGCTCATTTCTTATGCAGCCGATGGGGCGAGTAGGGCCGCAGGCACAGGTGTAGCCTTGAGATGACATGCCTGGATGCAGTTGTGCAACTTTGCGGACCTTTTTAAGGTGTCTTTCACCAACACCCCCTTCGATGGTTCGGCTTTGTTCGGACCACAGGTGAAGGATACACTTACCAGGTGCAAGCAGGAAGGCAAGACTCTCTCTGCCATGGGAGTCCGTTTTTCTACCCCATCTAGACCATACCCGAAAGGGAAGAAGGGTGGAAAAATGTGATTTCGTAAACCCCAGGGAGTCATGCCTGATGCACGTGGCGAGTTTCCCTCCAGGGGCAGAGGAGGGAACAATAATAGATGCCGCCCGAGGGGCAGAGGGGGTCCGCAGAATCAGGGTAGCAGGGAATCTTTCTCTGACAAACCCTTCCAGCACCCCTGAGGGGCTGCCCGACTGTCCACCTTTGGAGGCAGTCGGGGGAAGATTGTCACTGTACCCAGAAGCCTGGCAACTCCTCACACAAGACAAATGGGTACAGTCTATCATATCCGAGGGTTACAAAATTCCCTTCATCCACACCCCTGTACAAAGAAACAGATCCCTTCCAGATGTCCCACCCACGCTAAGGGATCAAGTAGTACTAGAAATTTCAAAACTGCTAAAAAAGAGGGCCATCCAGCCAGTCCCAGCAGACCAGCAAGGATCCGGAATTTACTCCAAGTTCTTTTTGGTACCGAGAAAGACAGGGGACTGGAGACCCATTCTGGATCTCAGCAGACTAAACAGGTCTGTCCAAAGAACAAAGTTCCGGATGGTCACACTTCAGTCCATTCTACTCTTTTTGGGTCAGGACAATTGGATGTGCTCTATAGACCTTCAGGATGCGTACTACCATATCAAAATGAACAGGTGCTCCAGAAGGTTTCTCCACTTCTGGCTGGGAGTCAGTCACTATCAATTCAGAGCCCTGCTCTTTGGTCTCACCACAGCCCCCAGGGTGTTCACCAAATGCATGGCAGTGATTTCGGCTCACCTGAGACGACAGGGATTCCAGGTGTTTCCATATCTCGATGACTGGCTCCTTACTGCTTCCACCAGGCATCAACTTCTGCGAGCCAGGGACTATACCATTCAGACTTTCTCCGAGCTAAGTATATCAATAAATTTCGAAAAGTCTGCATTGTCGCCTTGTCAATCTATAACATTTATAGGCGCAGAAATAAGCACAAAAGATCTGTCTGCAAAACTTCCTCCAGACAGAGTATTAGACATTCGCCGACATGTGCAAGTACTACTAAAGTGCAAGACAATTCAGGCCAGATTTGTACTAAAAACATTGGGTCTTATGGCGGCAGCGATCATTCTAGTCCCTGTGGCTCGTTTCCACATGTGGATCCTTCAGTGGATGCTTTTTACCCAATGGTCCTTTCAACAGCTCCCAATGTCCCACAGAATAATGATCACTCAAACATGCAAAGACCACCTGGCTTGGTGGATGATCTCCCCTACAGTTCTCCAGGGCAGACCATTTGTTCTTCCTTCTCCTGTTGCCATGGTGACCATGGATGCCTCCCTGATCGGGTGGGGGGGCATTTTCAGGGCAGGACTGTCCAGGGCACTTGGCAACCCCTAGAATACCACCTGCATATAAACATCTTGGAGATGAGAGTGGTACTTTTAGCATTGCAAGCTCTTCAGGACTCTCTACCTATCGGGACTATTGCAATTCAAACAGACAATATGTCTGTAGTGTGGTACATCAACAAGCAGGGTGGAACCAGATCCTACCCCTTATGTCGAGAAGCACTCAGACTCTGGCAGTGGGCGATCTCTTCCCAACGGTTTCTGATAGCAACGCACATACCCGGGAAGTCCAACGTCATAGCAGACAGGCTGAGCAGAGCCATTCTCATGCCTCATGAGTGGTCTCTCAATCAGTCAGTAGCGGACAAGATTTTCCGCAGATGGGGTCAAACTTGCTGCGACCTTTTCGCAACCCCTCTCAACAGCAAGTGCGAAGACTTCTTCCCTCTATTCCCCCTCCCCGACCATTCCCCCAGAGACGCTGTAGTCCATGATTGGCCCCGGGGTCTTCTGTATGCATTCCCTCCATTTCCCTTAATTCCCAAACTGATTCAGAAAGCTTTTCTTTTTTCTTTTTTTTCTTTTTTTTTTTTTTTCAACCGCTTTGGGCTCCAGGATGATCCTCATTGCCTCTTACTGGCCTCGACAAATTTGGTTCCCATTCCTGCACCGTCACCTGTTGGAGCAGCCCTGGAGTCTGGAACCAGTGCCGGATCTGTTGGTCCATCAGTTGGGCGGGCTGCACCAATCCCTTCAGTCTCTCAACCTCACAGCTTGGTTGCTCCACTTCCAACCTTAGCCAGGCTTTCACAGATTTCTCAGCCAGTATGTGAAATCATCCTTTCTTCACATAAATCCACTACCAGAAAAACCTATGCTAGTAAGTGGAAACGTTTCTCCTGCTGGGCAGAGACCAGGAATATAGATCCTTTTACAGCCCCTGTCCACACTGTTCTGGATTTTTTGGCAGAGCTCTTTCGAGGAGGCTCCTCTTCTGCCACCACTAGAGTCCAATTGGCTGCTATCGCTAATTTTCATGCTGGACTGTCAGAGACCAGCATCATGTCCCATAAACTTTGTAAAGCCTTTCTCAAAGGAACTGTATTACTCAGGCCTCCAATTAGAGATTCCCCGTCTCCGTGGGATCTGAATCTTATATTATCTTCCCTGATTCTACCTCCCTTTGAACCTGCGGCCTCCTGTTCTTTGCTAGCTAGAAGAGTGTCGGAACTTTAAGCCCTCTGCATTCATCCTCCCTATCTTGTTTTTCACAAGGATAGAGTCTCACTTAGAACTAACCCTTCCTTTTTACCCAAGGTTCCTTCTGAGACAAACCGGAATCAGGCTATTGAGCTTCCTGTCTTTTTTCCTAACTATTCAAACAGAGCTGAACAAAAGCTGCACTTTTTGGATGTTCACAGGCAATTACGTTTTTATTTGGATAGGACAAAACAAATTAGGAAGTCAGACCAACTCTTCCTGTCCTATGCTGAGGGCAAGCAGGGCTTGCCAGTCTCTAAAGTATCTTTATCCAGATGGTTGGCTTCAATCATATCCTTCATTTACCAATTAAGACACAAAGAACTCCCCGTAAAACCAAAAGCTCATTCCACCAGAACGTTAGCTACATCGGTAGCTTTTCAAGCAAGGCTCCCAATGGAATCTATTTGTGCTGCAGCCACGTGGGCCACTTCTCATACTTTTATTTCTCATTACAAGTTGGATATGGCCTCCAGGAATCGGGCTGAGTTTGGTTCCACTGTGCTCAAGAGTCTGTTCCGATGAGCCACACAGGACTAAGGTGATAGGGACGCTGTCCCATCCTGCAAGAATGAAGGCGAGACAGACAACTTAACATTAAGAAGTTATGTACCTACCATGACGTTCCATGTTAGTTGTCTTCTCGCCTTCTTTCTTGCATCCCACCCGCCATCCCCCTAGCCTGGACAGACTGAGAAGAATCCTTCTGAGGCTATATTCCTCTACTGGACTATTCCTAGGTTATGTCCCCCTCTGTTACCACTGTAGGTAAACCTTATAGTTGGGACAGGTGTCTCCATGGTGTTAGCTCTACCAAATGAGATCTGGGTATTGGACGCCTAGCATTGTGGGATATAGGGAGGGCCTCGAGCCGGTAAATAGCTCTCGAGCTTTGGCATAGGCCGAGTCGGAGCCGAGGATCAGCATCGAACCCATCCAGCAAGAAAGAAGGCGAGAAGAAGACAACTAACATGGAACGTTATGGTAGGTACATAACTTCTTATTAAAATCCACCCATGAGTTTTGCTGGATTGTGTTTCACTGAGTTTTAGTTGATATTTTGAGTGCCAATGACATAGTTGTCCAATAACTATGGATAAAATCATATGTATTTGTGTATGTGTATGTGTGTGCTTGTTTATATATGGGTTCCATGCAAGTGATTGAAGGTTCAATTGTTTGAAATGGCTGAGTTACAGCATAAGTGAATGAATACACAGGTGAACACAAAATCCCACTATGTTTTTGCTGGAGATTGATATACAGTTGGGATTGGCAATTTGCCCTTTTCTCACTGTTGTGTGTTCTTGGAGTTGGCATATATATTACCCCCTGCAAAAACAAACAAACAAAAAAAAAAAGTTGTTTACTGACAGGTATGGTTAAAGTTGTTAGTTTTTGATATACTGAACATCAGTCAGATTTTCCCTGTGTTTTGGTTTGATTATTTAACAGTTTAATCATTTGTAGTATACTCATATATCTATCTATGAGATATAAATATGATAGATATATATAGATACATGCACACGCACACGCACACACGCACACACACATATATATGTCCATATATTAACTCTGAGATTGCACAATCTCAGGAAAGGGCATATTTTGCTACCCCAAGAATTCTAAGCTTGTACAGCTGATGGCCATCTGTTTAGTCAACTAATTTTTTCAGCTAAACAGATGATGATAGGGTTGATACATTTCATTAAATTCATCTCTTTTTCTCTCTCTCTCTCTCTCTCTGTATATATATATGTGTGTGTGTGTGTGTGTGTGTGTGTGTGTGTGTGTGTATATATATATATATATATATATATATATATATATATATATATATATATATATATATATATATATATATACATGGATTTACATTATTTGGTCGAATTTCATTTGGTCGAAAATGATTTCAGGCAGCCCACTTCACTGAAAGCTCATTTGAATGAAAGCTAATTTGGTCGAATTTCATTTGGTTGAAAATGAAATATAGCCCCTGCCCCACTGCAGTGCAACCCTGGAGTGAGAATATTAAGTAAGGGGGGGTGTGGGGGGCACAATAGTTTTTACCTAACATATATATATATATATATATATATATATATATATATATATATATATATATATATATATATCAATGTATTTTTAATGGATATATCTTCATATAACAGTGAATACACTACAATTATGTGTGGGGGGGCTACACCCCCCACACCACCCTTACTTAATATTCTCACTCCAGGGTCGCACTGCAGTGGGACAAGGGTTATATTTCATTTTTGACCAAATGAAATTCGACCAAATGAGCTTTCAGTGAAGTGGGCTGCCTGAAATCATTTTTGATCAAAGGAAATTCGACCAAATAAGGTAGACCCATATATATATATATATATATATATATATATATATATATATATATGTGTGTGTGTGTGTGTGTGTGTGTGTGTGTGTGTGTGTAAAGAGAGAGAGAATTTTTATTTATTTTGCATTTGTTTACCAGGATAGTCCAAATGGGATGTTAGCCCGTTTTCAGCGGAGGCCTGGGAAGAAAACCTCCACACAAAAATACAACAGTACAGTACATATGACAGCAAAATTATGAAGCAGATAAGGCAGAAGTATAAGCTTACATTTGTCAACATGATCTAAAATGTTTACAGTCAGAACATAAGGTAGAAACTGTTTAAGAAGTTAGTGCTAAATTATTAGCATGTAGTAACTGTTAAGATCTAGTAGAGGCGAGAAATTATGTAATTGTATTACAGTCTGAGTATTCTACTGATATGTACAGTCAGGAATTATTTAATTATATTACAGTCATAGGTTCATAGGCTGGTACTAGGCTATCAGCCCTAGGGCCTATACAAGCCTAGTCATAGCAATTCCCTGGCTGTTTCTTCCCACACTATTTACTTATATAATTCCTGATATGTAAAGTCAGGAATTATATAATTATATTGCAGTCTGAGTATTATAGTGATATGTACAGTCAGGAATTATTTACTTATATTACAATCTGAGTATCCTACTGATATGTACAGTCAGGAATTATTTAAATATATTAAAGTCTGATTATTCTACTGAGGAATTTTTTAATTATATTACAGTCTGATTATTCTACTGATATGGACAGTTAGGAATTATTTAATTATATTACAGTCTGAACGTTCTACTGATATGTACAGTCAGGAGTTATTTAATTATATTACAATCTGAGTATTCTACTGATATGGACAATCAGGAATTATTTAAATATATTACAGTCTGATTATTCTACTGATATGGACAGTCAGGAATTATTTAATTATATTACAGTCTGAGTATTCTACTGATATGTACAGTCAGGAATTATTTAGTTATATTACAGTCTGAGTATTCTACTGATATGTAAAGTCAGGAATTATTTAATTATATTACAGTCTGAGTATTCTACTGATATGTAGTCAGGAATTATTTAATTATATTACAGTCTGAGTATTCTACTGATATGTACAGTCAGGAATTATTTAATTATATAACCGTCTGAGTATTCTACTGATATGTACAGTCAGGAATTACTTAGTGATATTACAGTCTGAATATTCTACTGATATGTACAGTCAGGAATTATATTAGAATCTGAGTTGTTGAGTCTTTCGGCTTCTCCAGGTTAGGGGTTGCCACAGTGGAACTCTGGTCTGCTAATGATTGGTAGTTGATTTTTACGTGCCGAGTTACCAGCCCTGATGCACAACCTTCAACGAAGGTACGCCCATTCACACATGTCTCCATGCAGAAGACGCTCTAGCTGAGAATCGAACCGGACAGCGTCTTACTGTGAGGTGACAACGCTACCGCAGCACCACCTCCGCGGGTACTATATTAGAATCTGAGTATTCTACAGATATGTAGTCAGGAATTATTTAATTATATTACAGTCTGAGTATTCTACTGATATGTACAGTCAGGAATTATTTAGTTATATTACAGTCTGAGTATTCTACTGATATGTAAAGTCAGGAATTATTTAATTATATTACAGTCTGAGTATTCTACTGATATGTAGTCAGGAATTATTTAATTATATTACAGTCTGAGTATTCTACTGATATGTACAGTCAGGAATTATTTAATTATATAACCGTCTGAGTATTCTACTGATATGTACAGTCAGGAATTACTTAGTGATATTACAGTCTGAATATTCTACTGATATGTACAGTCAGGAATTATATTAGAATCTGAGTTGTTGAGTCTTTCGGCTTCTCCAGGTTAGGGGTTGCCACAGTGGAACTCCGGTCTGCTAATGATTGGTAGTTGATTTTTACGTGCCGAGTTACCAGCCCTGACGCACTACCTTCAACGAAGGTATGCCCATTCACGCATGTCTCCATGCAGAAGACGCTCTAGCTGAGAATCGAACCGGACAGCGTCTTACTGTGGGGCGACAACGCTACCGCAGCACCACCACCGCGGGTACTATATTAGAATCTGAGTATTCTACAGATATGTTCAGTCAGGGATTATTTAATTATATTACAGTCTGAGTATTCTACTGATATGTACAGTCAGGAATTATTTAGTTATATTGTAGTCTGAGTATTCTACTGATATGTAGTCAGGAATTATTTAATTATATTACAGTCTGAGTATTCTACTGATATGTACAGTCAGGAATTATTTAATTATATTACAGTCTGAGTATTCTATTGATATATACAGTCAGGAATTATTTAATTATATTGTAGTCTGAGTATTCTACTGATATGCATAGTCAGGAAACCGCTACTGGCATGATTGCATATGAGAGTGAGTGCAAGGTAGATGATGTACAGGGAGAAACTGTGTCTTCTAGGTGTTCAGTATGGTGCAATTTAGCCTGGGGCAGTACAAGAGCACTTCCAGTTGTTATTTAGGTGGGTCCTAAGAAGTTGTATGGCAGCCCACAAAATTGCCTACTTTGAATAGCATACAAAAGTACAGAACAGTACTGATATGTATGTACCTTTCTTAAGCATAACTACGCCTTTGTTTGATTCTGCTTCACCATCTAGTGAATAATATTCAGCTTATAGCCTTAAGTCTTAACACAGGTTTCGGTTTGGGCATGTTTTAGCCTTAAGTCTTAACACAGGTTTCAGTTTGGCCATGTTTTAGACTTACTTCTTAACAAAGGTTTCAGTTTGGCCATGTTTTAGACTTAAGTCTTAACACAGGTTTCGGTTTGGGCATGTTTTAGCCGTAAGTCTAACACAGGTTTCAGTTTGGCCATGTTTTAGCCTTAAGTCTTAACACAGGTTTCAATTTGGGCATGTTTTAGAATGAATCTTTCATTAAGTCCTTCTGCTTCATGTACCATGAACTTACACCATCACTGGAATGATTTGTAGAAATAATTTTCAATACACCTTCTAAAAAATGTCTCTGACTTGTATTCAGAATTTAAAACAAAGTTTATAGTTTAGAAGTGCAGATTTCAACCAGCCTTTTATTTATTTATTTGCAGTTTGTTTGCCAGGATAGTTCATTGGGCCACAAAGAACCCATTTTCAATGGAGTCTTGGGGAGAAAAGCTCCAGAAAAATACAAATAACGGTTTACACCACAATATATAGATTATAACAATATAAAGCACACATTTTAACAATAAAGAGAACATGCAGACAGAATATTTACAGACAATCTTAGTTCTTGGAGGTTCTGCTGAATCTAAACAGTTGATTTCTATAATAATGATTACAACAGTTCTTAAGTTAAGCTAAGCCTACAGTTAGTTAGGGGTGTTAAACTGTAGGAGGCTATAAACAGATATTTTAATGTTTAGTGAGTAACTATAGTGTAGGATGATTATGTGGAATGGGAGCAGCAGCATTCCCATAATGAAGAAAGATGTGAATGAAGTGAAGTTTTGAATGCGGGGGGATTACTAATAGTACGAATGTGTGGTGGCAGGAAATTCCAGTGGTGTGCTAAGGAGAAGGACATCAGGTGTTTGCCTGGTGGATGAGCAGGTTTATGTAGTTCGATGAAATTTTGGGAGTTATATCTGAGGAGTCTATCAGGTTGATGCATTTTAAAGGTGGTGGCAAGGGAGGGACAGTGTGAGGGGCTGAAAATTACCTTATGTGCTTGGACTAGTTGACTGGGCAGTTCGAGCCAGTTCAATTGGTGAAGGGCAGTGCGATGGTGTGTAGTAGATCTGTGGCCTGTTGCAAATTTAGATATTTTATTGTAGCAGGAGAAAAATTTCATCTTGAGGGTGGTTTGCAGATTTGTAAGGATAGAGGCACCATAGAGAAAGGATGGGATAAGGTATGTATTTGCAAGGACGAGCTTGGTGGAGGGAGAGATGTAGTGAAAGTGGCAGTAGAGCATGCCAATTTTTTTGTGTGTTTTTTGATATTTACATGTATGTGATGATCAAATTTTAGCTGATCATAGATTAGGACCCTTAGTAATTTAGCACTGGATACTATTTCTAGAGATGTGCTGTGATGACTGGTTATGGAAAATGAATTTTTGTCTGGGGTGTTGGTTCTGGAAGTGGTAAATAGCATAAGTTTAGATCTGAAGTAGGAATGTTCATTTGTCTGCAACCTGTGGGTTATGGATCCGATATCGGATCCGAGCCGGCAACTTGTTTCAAGCTAATGGATCCGAGCTCCTAGCCCCTCCCTTCACCCATAATCCCCTGCTAACCCTCCATGACCCCAGATCTAGTTTGCCGCTCTTGTGATGGCTGGATCTTTTTGAGCTCCGTCAGATAAGTCAAAAAAGTTAACTTTTTGAATTATTTCTTGTCAGGAAATATTTTTTTTTTGTTGTTTAAAGTAATATTATATAGTGTGTTTGTGTTAGGTTCCTTAAATTTTTTTATTAATACCCTCCCTTCGCTGGTCGCTAGTGTGTGAGTGTTTGTTGTGTGTCTTTTGGGGCCTTTGTGTGTGTGTAGTTGTTTTTTTCTTCTTTTTTAGTTAAAAAAAAAAAAAAGGGAATGGCTGAGGCCCCAAAAGCCATATTTTCTAAATGTACCGAGTGTGGCCATAAGCTCTCCCCGGCTGATGGCCACACTCGGTGCATTCGGTGCCTTGGGGTTGAACACCTCACCTCGGGCTGTACTATCTGTGCAGCGTTCAACCCCAGGGCACTGAAAGAACGGAGGTCGAAGCTGATCCTGGTGGGACTTCTACCCCCGGATTCAGCTTCGGCCTCCGCTACTTCTACTACTCCTGTGGCTCCATCACAGCCTGTGATGGTTGCCACTCCTGCCCCCCTGCCTCCGACTGGGACTCAAACTCCCTCTAAAGTGTCGGAGGACAGGGAGGCCAGGAGGGAGAAACGGAGGGAGAAGCACCACAAGCGGTGGGCCGAGACCTCCGTTTCGGCCCTGCCAGCTAAGCGGGCTTCTCCCTCCATTGCTTCTAGGTCTCCTCCTCCTCGGCTCCGATCTCCTTCTTTCTCCCCGGGGCCCGAGGAGGAGGAGACCCGATCTCCGTCGAGGTCATCGAGGCGGCATTCCAGGCATGCCTCGGTGGCCTCTTCGAGATCTACATTTAGTTTATCTGATGCAGACTTGGACCGGATGATGCGAAGGTTCATCCAGGCCCAGCTGCAGATGGGAGTGCTCTTGCCTCTCCCCCCTCAGGGGGGGGTGTTCGACACCTTTTTTCCACCCAATTGCTCCTTCTTCGACCCGCTACCCGGGTTCGGAGCGCTTGGAGCCGAGCAGCCTTGGAGCCGGGGGTGGGTTGGCACCGACAGTACTTGGTACTTTGGATCCGACCCTACCCTCGAGTCTGTTGGATCTGACCTCTCGGAGCCGTGGTCCGAGCTTCGGATCCGGGGGATTCAGTGTGCCTTCGGCTCTGTCCAGGTCGGAGCACACTGGTCCCTCGGATCCGACGGTCTCGGCGCCGGCTCCGATCCCTTCATCGGATCCGAGTGGGAGCCGACTTTCGGATCCATTGGAGAGTGGCTCTCCCTCGGCATTCGATGTTGTGGAGAGGGCTCTGTTGAGAGCATCCGGACCCCCGGTCCTTGCATCGACTCCTCCCTGCACTCCCTCTCTGCTGGGCCAGGCTTCCATCACCCGGCCAAAGGGACAGCCTGCTTCAATGTCACAGATAGTTCCATTGGAACAGGATGTTGCTGGCGAGGCCTCCTCGGACAGTCCCCCCGAGGAAGCTCCCCAAGCATAAGTGCAAAAGGAGGCACGTGGACTCCACTGAGTCCTTAACCGAGGACACGGACTTGGAGGAAGGGGAAGGCTCCCCAAGATCACCCCCTGAGGATGTCTCCTTTGGAGACATCATGGAGATGCTAAGAATCAGAGGTGGGTGGTCTGCCCCCAAGTCTTCCTCTGACGAGTCCGTGTTTCTGGAGGCATTCGAGGCAGGCCCGTCTACCTCCTGGGTGTCCCCTCCAGCCGATCCCCTGGTGGACCTTATTACCACCAGGGCATGGAAGGATCCGGACACCGTGGAGCCAATACCCAAACGACCGGATAGGATTCTTAGCCCCCCCTCAGACCGGTCTCATTGGAGTAAGGGCCCCCCTGTAGATGCCATGTTGACGGCGGCAGCCACAAAGAGGGAATTGGCTCAGGAGAGTCCCTCAGTCCATCCACCGAGCAAAGAGTCCCATTTGATGGATCGCTTAGGGAAGCGAGTCTTTAGTTCAGCGACCTTCTCAGTAAGGTCTCTGAACTATATGGCACATGTCATCAGGATGCAGCGGGATCTTATCAAAGAATACGCTGCATCCCCCCCTGAGTCCATGTCGGAGGAGGATAAACAATTGTACTCCACCCGAATGGCCACTCTGAGATCTATTTCAAACACCTCTATGCGGCTATTGTCCCACGCCATAGAGGGAGCCGCTAGGGCCAGCAGAGCAGGCCTAGTCATGAGACGTCAGGCCTGGCTCCGTCATTGCGACTTTACGGAGCCCTTTAAAGCATCCTTCGCGAACGCCCCCTTTGATGGTTCTGCCCTTTTTGGCAAAACAGTTCGCGAGACGCTTTTCCAGAGCGAGTTGGATGGGGAGACGTTGTCTGCCATCAGAGTCCACTTCTCTGCTCCCCAGCGGTCCTTTTCAAGGAACCAAAAGGGTCAGAAGAAGATGTGGTTCCGAAAATCACAACATTCCCAACCAGCTCCGGACAACCAGTCCTACCGTGGCAGAGGTGGACAGGGAGGACGTCGCCCTAGGGGCAGAGGGGCTCTGAGAAATTTCGGGTCCAGAGAACCTTTCTCTGAATGGCCCGCGCAGCAACCCTGAGGGGTTGCCCGGCTGCTCCACTCTGGAGGCAGTCGGGGGGCATTTTTCTAAGCATCTAGCGGCATGGGAGTCCATCACAACAGACCGCTGGGTGCTTCGCATCATATCCAGAGGGTACAAAATACCAATTCTCCATGTCCCCCAATCCAAGAACCTCCCCGATGTACCACCCAATCACAGGGAGGCCGCAGCCGCAGAAATACAGCAGCTGCTAAGAAAAAGAGCCATCCAGCCCATCCCCCAAGACCAGCTCAGATTAGGGTTCTACTCCAGGTTCTTTTTGGTGCCAAAAAAGACGGGGGATCTGAGACCCATCCTAGACCTTTCCCGCTTGAACCTGTCAGTAACCAAGGAAAAATTCAATGGTCACTCTTCAATCTATCCTCCCCCTTCTGAGGGAGAATGATTGGATGTGCTCTATAGACCTCAAGGATGCGTATTACCACATCTTAATGGACAAACGATCCAGGAGGTTCCTTCGCTTCCGGCTGGGAGCCAGTCACTGCCAGTTCAGGGTCCTTCCCTTTGGCCTCACCACAGCCCCCCGGGTGTTCACCAAAGTGTTAGCAGTGATTGCGGCCCACCTGAGACTCCAAGGAATTCAGGTCTTCCCGTACCTGGACGACTGGCTCCTGACCGCACCAACAAGGCATCTACTTTGCTCAGCCAAGACTTCTTTCTCCATCTAGCCCCACAACTGGACATTACTATCAATGTCGGCAAATCCCTACTGGCTCCAACACAGATCATAGAATTTATAGGTGCCAGAATAAACACCAGAGATTTGCGAGCCTTCCTAACTGCGGAGAGAATCAGAAATCTTCAACTTCATGTGCGGGCTATCCTTCTTTCAGAGGCCTCACCAGCGGAATTGATCCTGAGGGCACTAGGCTCCATGGCAGCAGCGATTACACTCCTTCCATGTGCCCGTTTGGACATGCAAGTCCTGCAATGGACTCTGTTAGTGCAATGGTCCTTCCTATCCCTCTCTCTCCACCATCCCATTGCTATCAGCAAGGCTTGCAGAAGGGCGTTACTATGGTGGCTCCAAGCATCAAACTTCCATACGGGCCGACCCTTCTGCACCTCTCCCCCCATCGCCACGGTGACCACGGACGCTTCCTGCCTCGGGTGGGGGGGGCATTACTCAGGCAGGACAGTCCAAGGCACGTGGAATGATACAAAGACCTCCCTGCATATCAACGTTCTGGAGATGAGAGCGGTGCTGTTAGCATTGCAAGCACTTCAGAGCTTCCTCCCCGCAGGAACGATTGCAATTCACTCGGACAACATGTCAGTGGTCTGGTATATCAACAAACAGGGGGGAACCAGATCTTATCCTCTTTGCCGTGAAGCCATGAGAGTGTGGGAATGGGCGATCTCCACCAACCGCTTTCTGATTGCAATGCACATTCCGGGGAGGACCAACATCCTAGCGGACAAGCTCAGCCACACCCTTCTTACCCCCTACAAGTGGTCTCTCAATCCTCTAGTAGCGAAGCAGATATTCTCAACATGGGGGCAACCCTGCTGCGATCTTTTTGCATCTCCATCAAACGCCAAATGCGACAATTTCTTCGCTCTAATCCCCCACCAGGGGAATCTCCAAGAGACGCTCTGGTGCATGCTTGGCCACCCGGTCTACTCTATGCCTATCCTCCTCTTCCAATGATGATACAATTGTTACAGAAAGCCTCGCGGTTGGGGAGCAAAATGATTCTCATTGCCCCGTTCTGGCCTCGACAAATTTGGTTCCCTTACCTGTGGTCTCACCATGTGAATCAACCTTGGATTCTAGATCCCATCCCGGATCTCATCTCCCATCCATCGGACTTGCCAACTCCAAACCTGGACAATCTGAAACTGACAGCTTGGTTGCTCCAGTTCCACTCCTAGTTAGGACTCCCGGTATCTCTTCACAAGTCAAAGCCATCCTCGTGGCAGCACATAAGCCCTCCACCAGGAAGGTATATCACAGCAAATGGAAACATTTTTCCATCTGGGCGGAGCGCCGAGAGCTAGATCCCTTTACGGCTCCTCTTCCATCCATTTTAGACTTCCTAACTGAACTCTTTCAAGAGGGTGCTAGTTGTTCAACTGTCAAAGTGCAATTGGCAGCCATTTCTCATTATCATGTGGGACATGATACAGGACCCTTGATGTCAGCCAAATTGTGTAAAACCTTTCTCAAGGGTACCTTTTTACTTAGACCTCCTGTAAAAGAAGCTGTACCCCCATGGAATCTTACTTTAGTTCTTCAAGCCTTGACTGCTTCACCCTTTGAACCCGCTGCTTCAGTGGACCTCAAATTCTTGTCATGGAAAATGGCATTCCTTGTAGCCATTACTTCAGCGAAAAGAGTGTCGGAACTTCAGGCTCTTTCTGTAAAACCTCCGTACCTGATTTTTCACCCTGATAGAGTGTACCTCAGGATCAATCCCTCCTTTCTTCCCAAGATAGCATCAGAAACCAACATAAACCAATCCATAAATTTACTGTTTTTCTTCCCTAAATATCAAAATAAGGGTGAATACAAGCTGCACTCATTGGATGTTCATAGGCAGCTTCGTTTTTATACCCATAGGACGGCTGGCCATAGACAATCCAACCAGCTGTTCGTTTCCTTTGCCAAATTTAACTTGGGGAAAGCTATCTCTAAAGTATCTTTATCTCGCTGGATTTCCCAATGTATCCTGCTAGCTTATCAAGCCTCGGGTAGACCCACACCAGAAGGAGTTCGTGCTCATTCCACTCGCTCCATTTCTACTTCTGCAGCTTTCAAGTCTAGAGTTCCTTTGGATGATATTTGTTCTGCAGCCACTTGGGCTTCATCTCATACCTTTATCAACCACTACAAGCTAGACCTGCTTTCTAGAGGGAGAGCATCCTTTGGCTCTGCAGTGCTTCGTAATATCCTTCCATGATGGCCACCCAGGGTGCAGGTAGCTGGGGACTCTGTCCCACAGGTTGCAGACAAATGAACATTCCTACTTCAGATTTAGAAGTTATGTACTCACCATAACGTTTCATCTGAGTAGGTAGTTCATTTGTCCGCAACCATCCCCCCCTCCTTCCCCCTGACCTTCTTTGGATCTATTAGTTTTTTAGATATCCTTTCTTGGATATATATGGAGAGGCAAACTCGATCTGAGGTCATGGAGGGTTAGCAGGGGATTATGGGTGAAGGGAGGGGCTAGGAGCTCGGATCCATTAGCTTGAAACAAGTTGCCGGCTCGGATCCGATATCGGATCCGTAACCCACAGGTTGCAGACAAATGAACTACCTACTCAGATGGAACGTTATGGTGAGTACATAACTTCTAATTTTAGTTGTGTTGAGTGCTAGATGGTTATCCAGCATCCATTTTTCAGTAGAAGAGAAGGCATCTTGGGTTAATTTGGCTAAGGTGGAGATAGAGGAGGCTGAGCAGATTATTGTTGAGGCATCTGCATATTGGATGAGTTTGGCATTATGGATGGCTTGATAGAAGTCGTTTACAAATATATTGAATACAAGGGAGCCTAAAATTGAACCCTGGGGGACACCTGTGGGAGTATTGAGGAAGGGGAAGGTATTTTTTTTTCATCTGACTGGTTGTTGCCTATTTGTGAGATAACTGATGAACCAGTTGATAGAGGAGTGGGATGGATTTAGTCTGGAGTGTTTTGTAAGAAGAAGGTTATGAGAGATGGTGTTGAATGCCTTAGAGAGGTCAAGAAGGAGAGTAGATACTATTTAGCCAGAGTCACATGCCTTGTTAACAGTTTCTAGGAAGGATAAGAGAGCTGCTGTGGTGCTGTGGCCGGGTCTGAAACCATGTTGTGTAGGAGTTAGAAGATGGATACATTTTTTGAGACGTTTAGAACTGGGGGATAAGATAGCTATGGGTTGAAAGTTTGAAAGGTCATTATTATTGCCAACTTTATGGAGTAGAATAATGAAGGCCTTTTTCCAGATCTGGGGATCATGGCATTCAGAAATGGACAGATTTATTAGAATGCAGATAGGAAAAGCAATGCCTTCAATGGCTACTTTTAGGAAGTACTAGGGTATCTCATTAGGGGCATTGGAACCAGTTTTCAATTTTAGAAGAAGTTTTTTTATGGTAGTTATAGGGATGGGGTTTGAGCTGGAGATGTTAGTGGAGGAAGGGGTGGGTGGAAGTGAAGAGGGGGAAGTTGGATTGTTAGTGAAGGATGATAGTTTTCCTGTAGAATTCATGAAGAATGAGTTAAATTGGGTGGCTAAATCCAAGACAGAGGCACTTGGGTCAGGGCAGGGATTTTCTTTTTTTTACCTGGATTAAGGAAAGAGGTGATTCCGTTCCACAATTTTTTGGGGTTGTTGTTGTGGTTGGTTTGGAGGGTAGAGAAATCAGATTTGCAGTCTGAGGTAATACTTTTTTTTACTTTATTACAGAGAGTTTTGTATTCTTTGAGGGTGATGTCTGTTTTGTTTTTATGGTAAAGTTTCCAGGCTTTATCCCAGAGATGCATAGCAGCTAAGGTATTTTTGGTTAACCAAGGTACAGGATTGTTTTTTGTGTGTTTTATTTTAAGAGGGGCAAAGGAGTTAAGCAAGTTTAGGAAAGTTGAATTAAAATAGTTAACTGTGCTTTCTAAGGGAAGGGTCTTTAGTGGGTTGCAGTTTATTCTTTTTAGTGCACATGAAAATGAAGTGGGATTAAAGTTTTTTTGGCACCGAGTGGAGGTGTAGGTATGAGTTAGTTGTATAGATGAGGAGAGACGGTGAGCGAAAATAGTGAAGTGCTCCCCTAGTGGATCGGGAAGAGTACCGCTGTTAGAAATATGGTTAGGATGGGAAACTAGGATCCAGTCAAGGGTGCTCCCATTCTGGAAGTTCTTAGAAGGCCTTGTTGTTGAGTTGATCAGCTGGGTGGAGTTATACAAGTTTATATTTAGCGAGTTATTGGGAGATTGAGTTATGGTCCAGTTAATATTAACATCACCCAGGATTATGGTTTCATTAGTGATGTTGATAGAAAACCAGGAGAGTATATCTTCAAGGTTTGCAATATTATCTCCAGGTGGAATATAAAGGAAGACTATGCATATGAGTTTGTTTATTTATATGGAGTAGAGCTGGGAGTAGTTCTGCATTACTGAATTTGGGAATTAATTTGTTCATGGGGGTAACTAAGAGGAATGATGAGGAGGAGAGCAACCTCTCCCCCTTTTCTGTGTCTTCTATCTTTCCTTATTATAGAGTAGTTTGGTGGTGTTACTTCAGTGTCTTTTATATGGGGTTTAAGCCCGGTTTCTGAGATAGAGAGAATATTGGGTTGATTGTGGAGAGGCCAGGCATAGAGGTTGGGAAGTTTGTTACAAACGCTTTGTGCATTTAGGGCTGAGAAATGGAGGTGTTTACCAGTTGTGTGAAGGGGGATGGGGTTGGGAGGTTGGGGTGTGTAGGGGGAGGAGCCTGGGATTGGGTGAATATCCCCAGAGTGCAGGATAGAGATAAGGTGGCCAAAGAGGTATTTGAATTGTTTAGTATATATTTTGTGGGTTATAAATTTTATGTGTATGTGGTTGTTGAAGATAGTAGTAGCATTTTGAGGTTAGGTAACAGTTTGTATGTGAAGAGCATGTTATTGTTGGAGGGGTAGAGGCTGGGGGATATGCAGGTTGAGGAATGTGTGTGCATGGTGGTAGTTGGGTTAGTTATATGAAATGAGGGGGGTGATTTGTGCTGAGAGGTTGGGTGACATAGTATAAATTAGCTAGCATAGTTAGAAGTAGTGTACAAGTTAGGAATGAGAGGAGTTTGTTAAACACGGTGCTGGTTTAAAATACTAATAGGGGTGAATTTGGGGTTGAGTAGATAATTTATGTAATTTGTAGATAAGAGATGGGGATATCTTGTAGAGATACTATGATTAACGATGGTATTTGAAGGGGAGTTTGTAGTAAGAGGGGTGGGGTTAATTAATTGGGTGGGATGTAGGGGAGAGTAAATGAGATGGGTGGGTTTACTTTGATTGGTTGTTGGAGGTAGTGGGTGTGGTTTGCTGGGTATAAGAGAAGGAACACTGGGGGCGGGTGGTATTTGGGGGGCAGGGTAGGGGAGCGGACTGAGCCTGCAGGGCGAATGGAGTGGGTAGAGCCAAGGAGAAGGCAAGACAGTGAGGAATAATCAGTGAAGTGGATAGCAGGTTCAGAGGTAAGTATACACAGGGTGAGGGTAAATTATATTAAATGCAAATAGAGGGAGAAGCAGAGAGGTTATCAGGGGATTTAGAGTTGAAGAGTAGGACAGTTCTATGATTAAGAGAAATTAAAGTTCAGTTTGGACAAGGAGGAAAGATGTAGTTAGCATTGCAGAGGCTGCCAACTGGTGGACAATCCGCTAATTGCAGCAGTGCGCCTCGATGGGAGATCCCAGGACTGGGAATACTTAGTTACTAGTGCAGCTAGAGTAAGGTTGACTATGGGAGATACAAAGATTAGAAGGGGTTTGGCTGCTAGCAGTATTGGTAAGGAGCACACACTAACCACCTGGTAGGGATAAGGCAGTAGTATTTCAATTAACAGTTAGCTGTATAAACCAACACATGGATCATAATAAAATGTATCTTATGTTAATATGCATTTTATTTTTCCTGTTCTGCTATACCTCCAGAAATGAAATTATGAAAGGATTTTGGTAGTGATTCTTTGTATAGATATCAATAAATAATTATGCTTTAAAGATGCTAGAATATTTCTTGTTCAGACAGAAACGTTTGTATGTTGGTAGTGATAATTTCAGTTGTATAAGTCTATATTTCATCAAAAGAAGTCAATTGTAGCATTATAAGCAATTTGTTTTCTTTTTTCAATGTAATTTTATTGAATTGTAAAGCATATTTACAATATTTACAAAGAAAGGAAGATTAACAACCAGAATATAAACTTACAATAGACAAAAATTATTTTATATACACAGATTAATAGAACAACCTTACTAAACATCTTAATATTTTGATAACATGTCTAGCTTATTCCAGCAATTAATCTTACCACTCTTATTTAAATATCTTAATTTTAAAATATCATTTTTTTTGTATAAAATAGCAATGAAATCCAAACATTCATTAAACAACAGTGGCTCAGTGAATAGTGTTGTTGTCTCACAGCAAGAGGCTCTCCGGTTTCATTTGAGCAGCTGGATACCTTCTTTGCTGAGTCTGCATGTGTTCATGTGAGTGTACTCCAGTTTCCTCCCACATTCCAAAGACATGCAGTAGGTGAATTGGACACTCTAAATTGGCCATAGGTGTTACTGTTGGTGTGGAAGAACAGCTGTGGCCAGGGCTAGCCACCCAACAGTGTGAACCGTGGCTGTAGATGCTTGTCACTGTTAAAGTGACAGCCCAATCCCATGGGGAAAAAAGGCGTTATGGACTGAATTTGACTTCCTTTTTTTGTTTTTATCTTTTTGGCAACAATCAAAAGACTCTAAAACATAGAATATTGTTTATCAATTTCATTTGGAACTGGTACATTTAATAATACAGCCTCTCTTTTTAAAATGCAATTATCAGACCACATTACTTTGAAAAAAATCAAACCTGTAATTCCAATATGAATTCAACTTTTCACAATCATAAAAATACATATCCACTCTGCTTTCAATTCTGTATAACATCTCCAACGTACTGAGTTGTAAGATTTGTTAAACCTAGCTGACTTATAAGGTACAATACAAATTCAATGAATATATTTCCACATAAAAACTTTCCAATATAAACTAAAAGAGGTATTAGTAACTGATTTTCTATAATAATTTATTTCCTTCATCAATTAAATTATGAAATTTGCAAGAATCTAAGAAATTCCTATAATTTTTAGTAAAGTTAAAATTATTTTTCAAAATAACTTTATAGTATACACATAAACCCTTATTATTTGTTAATCTTTAATGAAGGAAATTTATAAAATCTTAGGAACTAATAAGTTCATCTTTATTTATTATTTCAAAAACTCATTATTTTTTTCTGTAATAGCTTGCCATAAGAAATCATTTGTAATATCTAAACTAAATTTTCTTAAAAAGGTATCAACAGATAAAATGTTATTTTCTCATCATACAACAAAAATATTGTTCAATTTTAAAATACCTAAGTTTATTTTATTTCAACTTTTAGTAAAATTAGGTATGTAAGCAACAGGATATAACAAAAATCTCCATTTTTTAATTACATGTTGGGGCAGATTCTGTAAAGTTTGTGGAAGGTATTCGCTGACAGTGCAGCCCGCAAAAGGAAGACTTCAGCACACTAGCTGCAGGCTTGAATTCAGAAGACACGCGGAAAGCAGTCTGAATCTTTAGCTAATCAGTGTAGGATAATTATGGATTCTGTGCATGCCTGTCTGATTCCAAAACACATCGCTCATGCCCAACGCAATGCCGACTCTGTTTCTGAAATCCTTGGAATTTGGTATATGGCCTACAAGGGAGAAAAGCTGCTACTACAAATTCTGTCATATATTCCATAACAATACCAAAAAATAACAGAAAAATGCAAACTACAGTGAAACAAGACATAAATGTGGATATGACTGTGCACCCTAGAAGGCAGCCAGCTAGAGTCAGAACAAGGTTACAACTAAGTCAGTTATCAGACCAGAAAATAATTGACAGACAGCTGGTGAAAACTGTCTGCAACATGTGTGCCGTACACATGTCTGTGTGTTCCCTATGTGGAAACTCCATTCCCCCGAAACCAAAGTGTGTTTCAGACAGGGTATACTTGCATCCGGTACATTCTGGAGACAGATGGGGGATGCTGTGAGAGTGTCACAGACCGCTGACAGTCATATCCTGGCAAACTTCCTGGCAGCAATGTGGATGACCACATCCACTTTCCATCCACTCCCATGGAGTGGAGAACTGTAATGCACCAGATCTGCATCATTGGAAACTTCACCCATGTAGTCGGTACAATAGATTATAGACACATACCTACTAAGACACCAGTACATCCTGAAGCAGACTGATATATCAATAGAAAGGGCTGGCCATCCCTGAACTGCCAGTTTGTGTGTGCAGCAGATGGCAGCATAACCAACCTCATGACAACACACCCTGGATGTGTCAGTGATGCTGCCATATAGATGGAAAGTAGACTGGGGCTGTATTCCAGCAAGTTGAAATACCTGAGGGACTACTACTAGTTAAGTACAGGAACACTGCTAGGTTGCAAGCTAAGGCTATCCCTCCCGACAATATCTATACTGACAATGTGTGTTTACAGGTGACTGTGGTTATCCACTTGAGATGTGGCTAATGACCCCATATCATGAAACATCCAACTATGCAGAGGAGGCCAACAACAGAAAACATGCAACAACCAGAAATACCATAGAGTGTGTGTTCAGTGCACCAAAAGCTAGGTTCAGATGTCTGGACACATGGGGGGGTGCACTGCAATACACAACTGAGAAGGAAGCACAGATGAAAAAAGGTGTGCACCATGCTGCACAAAATGCTAGCTAGAGCACATGGTAATCTTCCAGCTGCAGGTGTGAGGGAACTACCCCAAGAACCCCAGATGTCTGAATAGAACATCCTACAGGTATCAGAGGAGGAGCAGGAGGACATAGGCGGGAGAAGACACAGGCATACGCAATGTAGTGTGTGACCACAAGTGCTAACCCAGGCAACATGGTAGCATCTGACACACAACATTGAGTCATGACAAGCCATGTACATGTGTACACAGATTAAATATTGATGTTTAGATGTTGCCCTATCATGGCAGCACAGATTGCATCTAATGGCAGTTATCAACTAGATGTATGCACTGAGCATAAGACATAGCAGCATAATCATAACATATAATATTATGAACATATACAAATCTATCACAACAGGGATCATCAACTCAGGGCACAACTGACACAGGTATTCAGACAGACTCAGATTGTTCTATCAGTGTATAGCACACAACAAGGGACACACATCAGTGCAACACATTGATGTATCTCCACTATAAAAAGCTGCAAACAGGTAAATAATGCAGGACATAATGCCAAACCATTAATATCAAAAGCAAAATATATCACTGTAATGTATGGATAAAGTATTGTAATAAAGGGAGTCAGCTATGTTTATTAAAATTGTTGGATTCACATGGCTTCAGACTTGTCAAAGAACATAGGCAGATAACATTGTCAGTGTTCTGCATAGCAATCATCATCAGCACAGAGTGAGAGTGACACTACCGGACAGAGTGGATCAACTGTCTGTGTTATTTAACGCAGTATAGGGCACCCATGCTGACAGCTCACACTGCGGTCTGATCTGTCCCTACCACATATGGAAACACTTGTCTCAGGATGCTCCTCCTTATTGTGTGCTATACACTGTCTGGTCATGACTGCAGATGGGCTATCAGCAGAAGGGTGTGTACATTGCAGCATAGATATTAATATCTGACGGGCAAGGTTGGTTCTGTCTTGGTGGGTACCTTTGCGAGGTGGACCCTGTTTTTCACAAAACTATCACATGGTTTACAAAGTCCATAGAACATGTGGGAGAAACAGACAAATGTAGGTTTTATAAAACTGAATCGGAAACAGTTGCAAACCTCATTGCTGGTTCTGACATACTAATGGAAGAAGGACTGTATACCAAAAGGCATAATAATGTGGCAAGACTGTTGCAGTAGGGGTTGTGCAAACATTATGGTACTGAAGTGGCTGAAAAGGACTGGAAACATGAGCCACAAAACACCATAGAAAATGATGAAATCTACATCACATTGGATCACCCATTACCAACAGTTCAAAAGAAAAACAGATATAGCGGTCCATGAAAAGAAGACAAAAGTAGCACTGATCATTGAAATTGCCACACCCAGTGACTAGTGTCTTGCTTAGAGACACAAAGTCATAAAATATCAGGACTTACAGGCAGAAATGAGAGCAATGTGAAGAAAGATACCCAGACAGTTCCAATAGTAGTAGTAGAAACGGGTCTAAAAGAATCTATAATCATATTTAGATATGTTATCAATGCACGTAACCCCATACCAATTGCAGAAGGAGTCATTGCTGGGCACATTGTGGGTGCTGAAAAGAGCACTTCTGGCTGACATCAGAGATTGAAACAACATTAATTTCATGAACTTTAATCATACTTTGACATAGGAATGGGGTCCATTCCCATCATGGTGTTAGAAACCCAATAGATTCTGAGAAATTAAAAACAATGAGAGTGACACTGCCGGACAGTATGGATAAACTGTCTGTGTTACTTTAATGCATTCTAGAGTACCCCTGCTCACAGCTCACACCGTGGTCTGGTCTGTCCCTATCACATATGGAAACCGTTGTCCCTGGATGCTCCACAGAAGAGACTGATAGGATAGAATCCTCAAACTATGGAAACATTTCTACAATGGGGCCAGGTCAGGCCCAGGGGGGAGGATGCCCCCCCCCTGTTGTAGAAGGAAGTAACAGTCCACAAAAATCACACAACTGATAGGTCAAAGAAGAGTCATAAAGACAATAGAATGGACTATTGAGGATAAGAAAGAAAATATGTATTGTTACTGTTATGCAAAAAGCCCAGAATTCCAGACACAAGATACACAAAAACATTAAGAGGGAAATTAGAGGAAAGAAAAATACTTCCACAAGGAAAACTGTCAGAAGCTTCAAATAAAAATTTGTGTTCATTAATACAATAGATTTGTGAAAAATAGTATGTAGACCAAGCAACTTTGATCTGTTTGGACAAAGAAACATCTGAGAAAGTGCAAAAATATAAACAACATAAACCAGAGATTTTTGAAAAGTATATAAAAGAAATACGAACATGGGAAAGAAAGAGAGATTTGATATGGAGCAATATTTATGCAAAGGCAAAAGCCAAATTAATCAATATAAAGAAGGCACCCCCAAAGATTTTTGAAGAGAAATTCAGGCAAAGGCATCTAGATATGGAAAAATTCACAAAAAAAAAATAATATCACAAAGAGGGAATGTAGAAAAGAAGATTAATAAAGTAGAAGTTAAAAAAATAGAAGTTGAAGATCTGATGTTGTTCATCTTCACCGATCCTTGACGGTGGGTTCAATTCTGAACCCTCGGAACTGACTCAGCTGTTATTTTCCAGCTCGTGCTCTCCAAACTCTTGAGCCAGGCTCTACCCATAATGCTTCTCACAGACATTACCTCAGATCTTGTTTGTCGCTCGGCTGTAAGTTTTTACTAAAATGTAAACTTCTTTACTTTAATCTTTCTTTCTTGTTATTCTTTAACTATTACTTCTGTTTTTTCTATCTACCTGCTCCTCCTTTATTGTTTCCCTTTCTACCATCGGTAGCTCTTAGTTTACCATAGTTGGTAACTTTCCTTAGTCTGTACCCTTAAGGTATTTCTTATTATCATTGCTGGTAATTGTTCTTCCTTCTTCTATCTTAAAAAAAACCTCTCCTTTCTCTCTTTCCTTCGCTCTTGTATTTTTGTTGTCATGGCGCACCAAAAACAAGCTGGTTCTCCTCTCTCTAAGCCTGTTAAAAGAACTACATGCTTTAAGAGGTGTAAAAAAATGTGAGGGCAAGATGCCCAATTCAGACGGGCACACTTTATGTGTGTACTGTTTCAGTAAGATTCACCTTCAAGAAAACTGTGCCCTATGCCATGGATTCTCCTCTCACACATTATTGGAGAGGAAGAATAAACTTATATTAAAAGGACTTTTAAAATCCTTTGACGAGGCCATCTCTGGGTCTTCAGAGAAATCAGGATATGGTTCCAAGAAACGTTCTTCCTCGGTTCTGAGCTGTTTGGAACTGACTAAAAAGGCTCCCAAAATTTCATCAGCACCAAAGAGTTCTTCTGCACTGGGTGACTTGTTGGCTTCTAGTGCAGCCACTGTAGAGCCTACGACCACTTCCCCCTCGGTACCGACAGACTGCTCAGCACCAAAAACAGTACAAGCGCTTACCCTACAAGTGCCTACCCTACATCAGACTACCTATTCTCCCTCAGTAGAGCCATTTAGAGACACTCCATTGGTTGAAGTGAGTCACCCCAGACCCTCCTCCACTTCTTCTGTCAGGTCTACTAAGAGTTTGTCGGAACTGGATATTATGAGGTTAGTGGATCAGCTTCTAGTGGTGAGAGGATTTCCTTCGGTTCCGAGCCAATCTGGCATCGAGCCTATTCCCTCATCAACACCTACTTACACTCCTCCTCCAACTTTTCCAGAGCCTTTGGAGCCCTCCATCCTGACTTTTCTGGCTCTAACTCTGTTCCAATAACATCTTCGTCTTCAGTTCCAACTTGTGCCTTGAGTATCTCTGATCTTTTGGTACCGGAGATCTCTCGGGGTCAGGACTCTCTGGTCGGCTCCAAGATGCATGGTACTTTTTCGGTTCCATCTGAGCCTTCTATGCCTCTCTGAGCTTTGGCCCTTGTAGTTCAGATCCAGGATCCTGGTCTGAGGCTTGTCTCCTCAATGCAGGGTGTGACCCCGGTTCTGAAGCAGTCCATTTCGGTTCAACGCTCCCATCCCTCTATGGGGGGACCCACCTTCTGGATCATGGAGAAGGCTTTATCTGCAGGGGATTCTCAGTACTGCCTTCCCTGTCAGGTTCCTCTTGACTGGAGCTTCTATTGACCTCAACCCAGGGACAGAGGGCACAAAATTCCCAGGTGACTCTCACTTTAGTGGTCTCCTCTTCAGAAATTTCCCCAGAGTATCCCACTGAGGAAGTTCCTATGAAGAGGAAGTGTAAGAGGAAGCACCTTGACTCCCCAGAGGAGTCTTATACCAAGGATACTGATTTCGATGAAGGGGAAGGTTCCTCCAGGTCACCCCTGGCCCAGGATGATGTTTTCTTCTGGGACATCCTGGAAATCCTAAAGCAGAGAAGTGGCTGGTCTTCCTTCCAGCCTTCCTCAGAGGAATCAGTATACCTGGAGGCTTTTCATGCCCAACCCTTCACTTCTTGGATCTCTCCGCCTGATGACAATCTCATTAAGCTGACTGCTCAGCAGGCGTGGAAGATGCCCGACGCCATACAGCCAATACCCAAAAGACTTGACTGTGTCTTATTGGCTCCCAAAGACGAACCACACTGGTCAAAAGGAATTTCTGTAGACACCATAGTGGTAGCAGCTGCCACCAAAAAGGAACTTGCGGAAGACAGCCCTACTATCCATCCTCCTAATAAGGAGTCTAGGATGTTGGATAGATTCAGAAAGCATGTTTATGCTTCAATGACCTTCACTCTAAGGTCCTTGAATTATATGGCACATTTCACCAGATTACAGAGAGATCTGATTAAAGAACTTTCAGACATTCTCTCGGGAGCAATAGCGGAAGAGGTCCATGACAAAGTATCCTCTCAGCTTGGAACCCTAGATTCTATTTCCAACTCGTCCATGAGGCTCATAGCACAGGCAGCTGAAGGGACAACCAGAGCAGTGTGTTCAGGCATAGCTATTAGAAGGCATTCCTGGATGCACTTATGTGAGTTTGCAGAACCTTTTAAAGTGTCATTCATCAATGTTCCTTTTGACGGATCTACCCTTTTTGGCCCTAGGGTTAAAGACACTATAGCCAAAAGTGAGCAGCATGGTAAGACCCTATCTGCCACTGGCATACGTTTCTCCACCCCTCAGAGACCTTACTCAAGAAACCAAAGGAGTGGGAGACTATGGTTTAGAAAATCCAAGGGTCCCTTTCATGACTCATGAGGCAAGGACTTCCCCTGGGGCAGAGAGGGAAGTAATGTTTTTTGCACTTGTTACTACTCAGCCAAGCTCCTTGTGGTCCTGCAGAGTGGTGCTAGCAGCAGAGAGGCTAAAAGAGCGACTGCTAACCTGATAAAAGTGTTTTTTTCCTGCTACTACCTGGGCGACTGTCCGATCTAGCTAAACTGCAAGTAATTCTGCTTCTTGAACTGTTTTAAACTGTTTAAAATTGTTTTTGCACCTGCACTTTTAAAGTTTGCCCTGTTTGTTGCATTTACCTGTTGAGGCTACAGACTCAAGTGCGCTAGCCTGTGTTACATATTTATTGCACTTTCCTGCTGTTTATTGCAAAAAAGAAAAAAATATATCCTTATTTCCCATCTTTCCTGACCTAGAGTAGTCCAAATACAGGCTTTGCTGTATTCTGGACTTTTGGAAAGTTCCTGTGTTGCCCATTTCCTTTCTTGGATAAAGGGAGGCTTCTTTGTTCACCAGTGGCAGTGGGGAGCTTGGAGCAGCCTATCTATCCCTGGAGGAGTGTTCCCAGCACAAGAATCTGGTAGTCTATTGGCCGTTTTGGGCCAATTTCTAGCTCTTTCAAGTCCCCCTGTATAAAACCCGTTTTAGCGTGGCTTTGCGCGATTTTGCGCATAGTGCAGCATCATTGGGTTTAAACCATTCTTGACTCCACAAAGTCTGCTCTTCACTTTTTCCCTTAGAACTGATCTAGTTCTCATAATAAACACCCTATTCCCACTCTAAAGCCTGGCACTTGCTCACTAAAGCAATTATATAAGTCAGCACTAAAAGATTAAAAGCACTACACCCTCACAAACTCCCCTTAAGTACTTTGTTCCCCATTGGCCCCTTTTTTCAATTATAAAGGAATCCCCAATACTATTCTAGCATGTCCAAAGGTCAGTTGTCAATCTCCTCTCCGGTCCAGCTGGTGAATCTGGGAATCTTGAGGCAATGTTATAACTGCCTCATGTACACAGACAACCCTCTCCTCCTCCCAACAAATTCCAACACATGTGAGAGATGCAACCATATAGCCAAACTGGAGGATAAGCTCTCTCAACTCAGTACTGGCATAACCAGTCAGGAGGAGAAGGAAACCACACTCACTACAATTCCAGTCTCACATAGACCTACCACGACAGCAAACCAAACACATAAACACACAAAAACATACTCGGAGGCTCTAAATAAAAATCTGCCTAAGCAGCAGAGACCTCCAAAGCAGACACCCAAGCAACCGCTACCCCAAAACAAATCACGTGCAACACATAGCTCACAAAGCCAGTGTGCCGAACAGTCACAGCCCTTAAGGCTAAACAACACACCTGATACACTTGTAATAGGTGACTCTATCATCAGGCACACTGACGTCCCGCTCACCAGGCTGAACAAGGAGAAGGTCACAGTGAGCTGCCTGTCGGGCGCTAGGATCTGCCACATAACACAAGCACTCAGATCACTAAAAGGTAAGTACAAATATGACTCAGTCATCGTCCATGCTGGTGTGAATGACCTAAGACGTACCTCCCTGGACTACATGAAAAGAGACATAGAGGAGCTCTCTGAGCATGTAGCCCAGGCCGGTATGACCTTGACCTTGAGTAGCATCTTACCCTCACCAAGAATGATGCCACAATATGAAGACAAGATGATCAATTTCAACAATTGGCTTAAGTGTTGGTGTCATTCAAAGGGGATCCAATGCCTGTCTGCCTGGGATGACATGCTCGACAAGCCACGATGCTTCACTAGAGATGGCTTGCACCTGTCACCCCTGGGCTTTCAGATATTGGCAAAGGCTCTTGCCACCCCCATAGTGCCTTTTTTAGGCAAGGCTCAAAAGACAAACCCACCTGCATAGGTATCACAAGGGATAAGAAACAAAGAGTAATGCTACTCAACGCCTGAAGTCTAAACCTCAAGATGCACGCACTCGAAACTCTCCTTAGCATGGAGAACATCGATATCTGTGCAGTAACAGAAACCTGGTTCAAGGCTCCCAAGAGCACCCCAGCACTACCAGGTTATACCTCATACCATGTTTTTCGGCCCCAAAATTTGGACCGAACCACAAAAGGAGGGAGAGTATCAATATTCGTCAAAGATACCCACACCTCCAGGTTGGTGGCACAGCACGAAGCATCAGAGACTATCCATGTGCAACTAACAGTGGGTAAAACTGCCTTCCAGTTTATAGCCTGCTACAGACCACCCTCCCAAACCCAGGAACCCCACTCAGCCTTCCTGAGAACACTGAAAAATATGAAGGTCTCTCCAAACACCATTATATTGGGCGACTTCAACTACCCTAACATAGACTGGGAGCATTACTCTAGCTCCAACACCCTAGCCCAAAGGTTCCTAGAATTTATGAACTCAAATGCTATGGAACAACTTGTTGCCACTCCCACAAGAGGGGAAAACATACTGGACCTGATCATCACCAACATGGGGACTCTGTGCTCCAGACCAGAAGTGTATCCCTCACTGGTAAGATCAGACCATAAACTAATCTCACTAGATATTCACATCCTGACCCCAGCCCCTGCCCAGAAAACCACAGTGAAAAACTTCTCTAAAGCAAATTTCACACTCCTCAAAACCGAGTTGGAATCCTTCAAAGCCCCCGGGCCTGTGGAAAATACGGCCCATACCGCAGAATCCTTTATAAACGCATTCTATGAACACCTTCAGGAATGCATGGATCATGCAATCCCAAATAAAACCAAGACCCAATCCTCCAAGGTTAGGCATCCTGTCTGGTGGACCCCAGCCATAAACAAACTATACAATAGAAGGAGGAAGCTACTACATGATAGAGCAAAATCCCAAAAAGGGAAGGCATCTCTGATCAGTATTAGCAAAAAACTACGGGCACTCATAAAATCGTCTAAGGCCAGCTTTGAGAGAAAAATTGCACAGGACACTAAGGATAATCACAAGGCTTTCTTTAGTTATGTTAGGAACCTGGGTGGGAATTCCCAGATATGCTCGGAATTAGTCCAAAATGACAAAAAATACACCGAACCCACAGACATTGCCAACATCCTAGCTGACAGGTTCAGCGCAAACTCCCCTTCCCCACCAAAAGGGCAAATATCTATCCCAGCAGAGTGCTGCCCCCTGACATCTCAGATGCTCAGGTAAGAGCCGCCCTCTCCAAAGCAAAAAACACAGCATCAATGGGACCAGACGGTGTCCCGGACTGTGTCCTACATAAACTCCAAGAAGAACTAAACCCAAACATAAAACTACTGTTCAATCTCAGCCTTACTACAGGATATGTACCCAAAGAGTGGTGTACAGCAACAGTGGTCCCTCTCCACAAAGGTGGTGCCTCAACAGATCCTGGAAACTATCGCCCCATAAGCCTGACTAGCTTGGTCTGCAAAGCTATGGAAAGGATCATCATGGACCTCATAAATAAAGATATTAGGGACCTACAGACTCTGGATCCTACCCAGTTAAGCTTTGTTAAGGGCAGATCCTGCCTCTTAAACCTGGTCGATTTATTTGAAACAGTCACCAAGGCCATTGACGAGGGGAAGGTGGTCCACACAGCCTTCCTGGATCTTGCAAAAGCCTTCGATACAATACCCCACTCGGGCATTATAGATAAGCTCACCAGCTTAAATATAAACCCCTATGTCACTAGATGGGTTGCAAACTGGCTCAAGGACAGAACCCACATGGTTAGAATTGCTGGAGCCATGTCAGACTCCAAACCAGTTACAAGTGGCATCCCACAAGGCTCAGTCCTGAGACCTCTCTTGTTCGGTATATATTTCTCGGAGGTACAGGCTAACACGGAAGGACTGTGGCTGACCAAGTTCGCAGATGACTGCAAACTGGGCACCATAATCGACTCTCCAGCCGACACAAGCATCTTACAAAATGGCCTCAAAGGAACAGACAACTGGTGCCAGAGCCATGGCCTCAAGCTAAACGCCAAAAAGTGTATAGTCATCCCCTTTGGCAAAACAAAGTGCCCACAAATTACCACATAGGTGGTAATCCATTAAGTATGGAAGAAGTAATTAGGGACCTGGGTACCCAAGTTGATAGCAATCTCTCATTTGACAACCACGTGGCCAAAGTGGTTAGAAAAACATTTTATATAGCCCACCTAATCATGAAGGGATTCACATCTAGATCAGGGAGGTCATCGTGCCTCTTTACTCATCCCTCATCAGGCCCATAATTGAGTACAATGCCCCTTTTGGGATGTACCTTACCAGACACCTGCAGCAATTGGAAAGACCCCAAAAGTACCTCACCAAGAGGATCAAAGGGCTCAAACAGATGCCATATGCTGCCCGGTTAAAGAAACTCCAGCTCTACTCAGTGGCATACCGCCTGCTCAGAGGCAATCTGTGCCTGATGTATAAAGCCATGTCCAACCCGGAATTAATGGACATGCTGCACCTCAGAAAATCCAAATCCCATCGAGCTACGCGCTCGAGAGACTTGAACCTCAGCACTGAAATAAATAGGACATGCTGGAGGGACAGATTCATAACCCAGAGGCTCCCTTCACTCTGGAATAAAATCTCCCAGTCCAGGTTAGGCAGAGTCCCTCATTGACTCTCTTCAAGAGGAATATTGATGAGTGGATGGGAGATTGTAGGTTTATCCTGGGTATCACTTCTGTGTCACTGTTAGACAGAGGCAGAGTATACTAACCTTGAAAAAGGGCATAGCAAAATTAATTTAAAATGGGTGGTGAAAGACAAACACATTCTGGCTAGGCTTATAAATGCCCTAGGGCAGATAGCCTAGTATGAACCTATGAACCTATAATGGTAGATGCTGCCCCAGGGACAGAATTGGTCCACAGAACCAGGGGTCCAGGGAATCCTTCTCTGGCACCTCCTATCAACATCCTTGAATGGATGCCTGATTGCTCTCCTCTGGAGGCGGTCAGTGGACGATTATCCCTGCACCTTCTGGCCTGGCAATGAATAACTTTGAGCAAATGGGTGCTGGGATTAAATAAAAATCTCACTATCTCTAATCCCCAAATTTCAGAAAAAACTCCCAGACGTTCCACCCAATCAAAGGGAGTCAGCAGTCCATGAAATTCAAAAACTGCTTGAAAAGGGAGTCATCCAAAAAGTCCTGCCAGACCAGTCAGGATCTGGAGTTTACTCAAGATTCTTTTTAGTGCCCAAAAAACAGGGGACTTGAGACCCATTTTGGATCTCAGCCGATTCAACAAGGCAGTCCATCAAACCAAATTCTGGATGGTCTTGGTTCAAGCCATACTTCCTTTTTTTGAAAAAGGTGATTAGATGTGCTCCATATACCTCAAAGATGCTTATTACCATATAAAAATGGAAAAGAGTTCCAGAAGATTTCTATGCTTCTGGCTAGGGGCCAGTCATTACCAGTTCAGAGCACTGCCCTTTGGACTCACCACAGCTCCCAGGGTGTTTACCAAATGCATAGCAGTGGCTGCAGCTCATTTCAGACTGCAAGGTTTTCGAGTTTTCCATACCTAGAGCACTGGCTCCTCACTGCTACCAACAGGCATCATTTAGAACAGGCAAGAGATTACACCATCTACATCTGCGAATTTCTAGGATTTTCAATAAATTTAAAAAAATCCAACCTACAGCCTTCTCAGCATTTAGATTTCATAGAGGCTCATCTAAACACAGTCTCGGGAATAGCTTCTCTTCCCCAAGAAAGATTACAAAGTAACAGGGCCTTAGTCAATCAAATTCTCCAAAGCAACAGAGTCCCAGCAAGACTTGTTCTACAAAGCCTAGGTTCAATGGCAGCTTCAATCACCCTAGTTCCTCTAGCGAGATTTCATATGCGAATCCTACAGTGGCTACTAGCAACACAATTGTCTCTCATTCGCTAACCAGTGTCTTACTTAGCACTGATCACCAACCATTGCAAATAGGACTTGCAATGGTGGCTTCATTCCAACCAAATCCTTGTGGGCCAACCATTCATTCTTCCCCAGCCCCAAGCCGTAGTAACCACTGATGCTTCCTAGATAGCGTGGGGAGGGGCATTATCTGGGAAAAACAGTCCAGGACACATGGTCCCAATTAGAGGCCAATCTGCACATCACTGTCCTAGAGATGAGAGCGGTGCTATTAGCACTGCAAGCATTTTGGGATGTTCTCCCTCTAGGGACAATTGCAATACAGTTGGACAACATGTCAGTAGTCTGCTACATCAACAAAGAAGAAGGAACCAAATCTTATCCTCTGTGCTGAGAGGCTCTCAGAGTTTGGCAATGGGTGATTTCTTCTAACCGCTTTCTGGTAGCAATGCACATTCTGAGAAGTTCCAGTGTGATAGCAGACAAGTTGAGCAGAACAATTCTGATGCCTCACGAGTGGTCTCTGAACTCTGTAGTGGCGATCAAGATTTTTTGCCATTGGGACCAACCTTGCTGTGACCTATTTGCTTCTCCCCTAAACAACAAGTGCAAAAGTTACTATGCCCTAATTTCTACTTCGGGGGAGTCACCCAGAGATGCTGTTCTCCACTGTTGGACTCCAGGTCTGCTATATGCTTTCCCCCATTCCCCTAATTTCACAATTTCTAAAGAAAGCCAAAAAGATGAAGAATTCTATAATCCTCATTGTCCCATTTTGGCCTCAACAAGTTTGGTTTCCCTTTTTCTGGCCTCATCTATTACAGAAACCATGGATCCTGGACCCACTTCCAGATCTTCTCTTTCATCCTGAGGGCATGGTTCACCCGAGCCTTCGACACCTCAAGCTCACTGTGTGGCTTCTCCATTTCTCAAGATCGCCGGGCATCCTTCCCTTTCTTCTCCGGTTCAACGTATTATCATAGCACACCATAAACCCACTACTAGAAAACTACACCAGTGTAAGTGGAAAAAAAAATTGCCATGTGGTCCTTGAACAAAGACCTGGACTCCTTCACTGCTCCTATACAACATGTTTTAGATTTCCTTAACTTTCTTTTCCAATCTAGTTCCTCTGCTTCTACCATAAAGGTCCATCTAGTGGCAATCTCAAACTTTCTTGAAGGTTTGAATAATACCCCTTTAATGTCACACAAAATTTGCAAAGCCTTTTTGAAAGGACTATTCCTTCTAAAACCCCCTTTCAAAGAGCCAGTTCCACCATGGGACGTAACCACCATCCTTCAAGCCCTAACCAAGACCCCCTTTGAGCCTTCAGCATCTTGTCACCTCAAATATTTATCGTGCAAGACTTCTTTCTTAGTAGCAATTACATCTGCAAGGATTTCCAAATTGCATGCTCTGTCATGCAAACCCGCTATCTCATCTTTCATAAGGGCAAAGTTACACTAAGAACAAACCCCTAGTTTTTGCCCAAAGTAGTCTCGGAATCCAATATTAACCAATCTCTACAATCACCTACATTTTTTCCAAATTTTTCCAACAAAGGAGAATATGCACTTCATTTACTAGACATGCATAAACAGTTGCACTTTTACCTTCACAGAACAAAAGAATTCCGTAAATCAGACCAATTGTTCAGGTAGCAGCCGACTGGCACTTGCGAACTGCTTCTGCTTCGGGCTCCTCCTCAGCAAGAAAGACTGATGTAATGGTATCGGCTGCCTGTTTTATACCCCTGATGACCTGATGTCATGGAAGAAGCGACAGCATCTGCTGCAGAAATGCTAAGACTCTGTTATTCGGACCGATTGAGGGCTACCTGCAGGCAGATAACCCAAGTGTGATGACTGCAACAGTGAAACACAAAGAACAAAAAAAGAATTCCGTAAATCAGACCAATTGTTTATAGCCTTTTTGCTGCTACTCATGGGCCATTCAGTTGCTAAGGTTACTTTAGCTAAGTGGATGAGAGACTGCATCACATTCATTTACCGATCTCAAGGTCTTCAACTTCCCAAAACAGTTCAAGCCCATTCTACAAGAGCAATTGCGACTCCAGCAGTTTTTCATGCCAGAGCATCTTTAGATGATATTTGTGCAGCAGCCACATGGCCTTCTCATCATACCTTTATCACTCATTACAAATTAGACCAGATTTCCAGAAGTCAAGCATCATTTGGCTCTATGGTGCTTTGGAATATTCTTCCATGAGACTTGTCAAGACTAAAAGTAGCTGGGGATTCTGTCCCACCGTCAAGGACTAGGTGAAGAGTAACAACATCAGATAAAGAAGTTATGTCTTACCATAATGTTCCATCTGTGTTTTTCATCTTCACCAATCCTTGACATACCTACCCACCTTCCCCCTTCCTAAGACTCTTAGTAGACCTCTCTAGTTCTTATCCAGTTTCTAATCAGGAACTCATAGATGGTCTCGTCTTTCTCAATTTACACATACAAACATATATATATTTATATATATATGTACACACACACACACACACACACATATATATATATATATATATATATATATATATATATATATATATATATATATATACGGAACACTTCTTTAGGTAAAAGACCACACAGAGGAGACAGTTGAATTCTTGCTTACTCAGACATCTTCAGAGTGATACAAAAAAGTTTGTTTCTTGCTTAAGTAATACATCGAGCCATGTTTAGTTAAATGAAGTGAAAAAAATGGACCTATAAAGTACATCCGTGTGTTAAGGGGGAACGGTGATTGGGACTATCTGCAAAAGCACCGCCTCCCTTGGTGGTGGGATCATGAACGTTAGAGTCATCCCTAGAGGAAATACAGCTACTTATACTTACTAGTGGTAATAAAACACGCTGAGAACCTGTACACTAGCATTCACAGCTAGCATTTAACACCATTTTTTACTGTGTAGTTTTTTACCTCGTTGTTGCCAAAGTACTTCTTACACCACTGTTTACCACTAGCATTCACAGCTAAATTTTAACGCTGTGCAGATCACCTGAGTGCAGTTTCCCTTTCTATAGTCAGCTCAGTGTATTAAAGTTTTATTACTTTCCAAGGGACTCATGACCTCGCAGCTCCTATGGCCACCCCTCTGCGTCCTTTTACCTCGACCCCAGCGCTCCCCCCTTGCACCCATAGCACCAGCCACATGCCGCTGAGTTCGCGGACTTCTTGGTGTTTTGTTGCCACGCTACCCCCCCTGCACTGTGATCCCCAGCCACTGTGTTCGCGGGCTTTTCTTTTCGGGCCTCAGCCCTGGTCCCTTGTGACCTCTAACGCCCCCGTTTTAGACTCACTCCACCTGAGTGAGTCTGCTGCTCCAGAACTATGTCCCTCATTTGACTGGCACCTTCCGTTTAAGTTCGTGCCCCCTGGAGTGACAGAGGTGCACAACAGACCTGGCGGTTCAGCTTAATAGCAGGCCTAAGGTTCGGATTCTTGGCCGAACTAATGCCCCCCCCGCACTTGTGCCCCTCCAGGGTAACTGGTCGTAATCATATTCCTTGGTGTCAGAATACGGTCCGGAGCCCACGTACACTCACCCCCGTAAACTTGTACCACCCAAGAACTTCCTGATACTAGCTGACCACACGCCACTATTAAGCATGCGTTTTATCGCTCCTGTCTAGGTCAACCTCCAGCAGTTTGATGGAGCCCTTTGCACCAAAAACAGAATGTACAGATGCTTGATTTCGCGCCACTTACTACCCAGTACACCTCCAGCGGATTTATGGAGCCCTTTGCACCAACAACAGAATGTACCGATTCTCAGCGTTACCTTGGCATTGCAAAGCAGAATACTATTAAGTGTTTGAATCTCTTTTCTTGATAACTCTAATGTACAGATTCTCAGCGTGTTTTGTTACCACTATTAAGTATCTCTTTTTATGATAACTCTAATGTACAGATTCTCAGCGTGTTTTATTACCACTAGTAAGTGTAAGTGGTTGGATTTCCTCTAGGGATGACTCTAACGTTCATGATCCCACCACCAAGGGAGGCGGTCCTTTTGCAGACAGTCCCAATCACCGTTCCCCCTTAACACACGGATGTAATTTATAGGTCCATTTTTTCACTTCATTTAACTAAACATGGCTCGATGTATTACTTAAACAAGAATTAAACATTTTTGTATCACTCTGAAGATGTCCGAGTAAGCAATAAACGGACGAAAGCGCTTAGTATTCAACTGTCTCCTTCGTGTGGTCTTTTTTACCTAGTGAAGTGTTCCGTATGTAAGTTTTTTTCTTCGTTAAGTTTTTTTCGTTTAGTTTAAGTAATGGTTTTGTATACATATATATATATATATATATGTTTATAGCTATATATTTCTATGTTAATTTTTCTACCTCTGGTCATATTATACCATATGGCAAACTCTGCCTGAGGTAATCTCTGTCAGGAGCATTATGGGTAGAGCCTGGCTCGAGAGTTTGGAGAGCTTGAGCTGGAACTGAACCCACCATCAAGGATTGGTGAAGATGAACAACACTGATGGAATGTTATGGTAAGATATAATTTCTTTTTATAGAATGCCTACAAAGTGAAGGATTTGGTGTAGAAGGTCTAACACAGGTTACATGACAGCATGATGAAAAGATTCCCCAAATTAAAGAGAAACAGGAAGATCGGGAGACATCTGAAAAAGAAATATGGACATGGGAAAGAAAAAGAGATTTAATACGGTGTAATATCTATGCAAATGAGAAAGAAAAACTAATCAATACAAAAAGAGCAGCACCAAAGATATTAGAAGAGAAATACAGGCAAAGAAATCTGGACATGGAAAACTTTACAATACAAAAAATAAAAGACAAAGAGGAAAAGTAGAAAAGGAGATTAGCAATGGAGAAGGTAAAGAAGTAGAAACTGAGGTTATGGAGTACTTGAGAAGTGAAGGAGTCGATGTAGAAAATCTAATTCAGAAAGCACCACAACAGGATAGAGCAATGGACTTCCAAATTAAGGGGAAACCAGTGGAACAGGAAGCAATTGGTCAAGTGCCATATGAAGATATTTTGGAGCCTTCCACAGGAAAGCAGTATAAATGTTCACTTGAAGCTGGACAGCAAGGGAAGGAACAGGAAACTGGAAACTCTGACACAGTCAGTGTTGAGGAGTGATAAGCCAGTGAGTTCCCATATGACAGAGCAATGGATGGCATAGGATGAAATTGAAGAGAGTGTGCCACAGGAAGATGCTATAGAACTTTCTATAGAATGCCTGCAGGAAATGGAAAACAAATGATGTGCCCTCAGTTTAGAAGAAAATGAACTAAGAGAAGAGTTGCTTGATTTAATAGAGAGAGATAGACATAAAGAAATAGACTGCAGAAGGTCAATAAAACCCCAAAAGTCAAAAGTTTGATAAAACAAATAAATAATTATAGGTTCATAGGTAGGTACTAGGCTATTGGCCTTAGGGCCTATACAAGCCTAGCCAAAAAGGTACCCTGGCTTTCACCACCCAAGAAAATTATTTTCCTGTGCCCCTGTCAAGCAGACCCACAGAAGTGATCCCAGGGGTGAATTTCCTATTACCCATCCAATCATCAAGATTTTGCTTGAAGAGTGCTAATGAGGAGCTCTGTTTGACATAGATAGGTAGTCTGTTCCAGAGTATGGGAAGTCTCTGGGACAGGAATCTTATCTCTCCAGCATGTTCTGTTTATTGTGGTGACAAGGTTTAGGTCCCTAGAGCGTGTAGCTCGGAGGGATTGGATTTCTTTAAGTGGAGCATGTCCAACAGCTCTGGGTTTGACATAGCTTTGTATGTTAGGCAGAGATCACCTCTGAGTAGGCGATACACGACTGAGTAAAGCTGGAGTTTTTTGAGACGGTCTGCGTAAGGCATCTGTTTGAGGCCAGTAGTCTTCTTTGTGAGGTATTTTTGCATCCTTTCCAGTTGTTGTAGATGTCTTGTGAGGTACATACCAAAAGGAGCATTGTACTCTATAATGGGTCTAATGAGTGATGAGTAGAGGGGAGCAATGACCTCTTTTTTTCTGGATGAGAAACCTTTTGTTATGTTATGCCACGTAGAAGGATTTCCTGACCACTGTGACGATGTGATTATCAAAGGAGAGACTACTGTCCACCTGTGTCCAAAGGTCTCTTATTATACTTTCGGTGTTAAGTAGACTACTGCCTATGTTATAGTTCATGGGTACAGATTTTTTTACCAAAGGGAATGACAATGCACTTTTTGGCATTGAGCTTGAGACCATGACTTTGACACCAGGCATCTGTCTCAGTGAGGCCCTTTTGTAGGATGTCCACATCATTAGGAGTTTCGATTATGGCTCCTAGTTTGTAGTCATCTGTGAATTTAGTTAGCCAAAGACCTTATGTGTTAGCCTATACTTCAGAGAAATAAATACCAAACAGGAGAGGACCCAGGACTGAACCATGTGGTACTCCACTTGTCACTGGTCTGAAGTCTGATTTGGAGTCTGCTACTTTCACAGTGTGGATTCTGTCAGTAAGCCAGTTGGCAACCCATCTTGTGACATAGGGATTTATACCTAGTTTAGTGAGTTTATCTATAATTCCATAGTGGGGAATGGTGTTGAATGCCTTGGCGAGATCTAGATAGGCTGTGTGAACCACCTTACCCTCATCTATGGCTTTGGTGACTACCTCAAAAAGTCTGTCTGGTTTAGGAGACATGATCTGCCTTTTACAAACCCGAACTGTGTGGGGTCCAGCGTTTGGAGATCTCTAATGTCTTTGTTTAGGAGTTCCATGATGATACGTTCCATGACCTTGCAGACCAGGCTCATCAGACTAATGGGGTGGTAGTTCCCGGGGTCTGTTTTGCCCCCCCCTTTGTGGAGTGGGATAACTGTCGCAGTGCACCCTGAGGTGAGGCTATGATTGAACATGGTACTTAGGTGGGGTGCCAGTTCATTCTGTAGTTCGTGTAGAAGGCAGCCTGGGATGTTGTCAGGTCCCATGGATGCTGTGTTCTTGGCTTTGGGGAGTGAGGTTTTTACCTGTGCAGCTGTGATTACAGGAACTTTGCATTCTTCCGGTATAAAGATGGGCCCTTTAGGGGGTGTGAGGGGGTAAAGTTAGCATTGAACCTATCTGCCAGGATGTTGGCAATATCAGTTGGTTCTGTATATTTAGTGTCATTGTGCTGTAACTCAGAGCAGATCTGAGTGTTGCCATTGAGATTCTTGACATAGTTGTAGAATGCTTTGTGGTTGTCTTTAGAATCAGTGGCAATTTTGTTTTCATAACTAGCTTTGAAGGATTTTATGAGGGATCTCAGCTTCTTACTGAGGCTGACTAGGGAGTTCCTCCAATCGTGGGATTTTACTCTTTTTTGCAACAGTTTCTTTCTTCTGTTGTAGAGTTTGTTTATGGCAGAAGACCACCAGATTGGCTTTCTTTTTTTGGAGGATAGCATCTTGGTTCTGTTAGGAATAGCACCATCCATGCACTTGTGTAAGTGCTTATAAAGTGCATTTGTGTAGGATTCAGCAGTCATACCTCTATTGTCCATCTGCATGGGTGTTGTGAAGTTTGCCACTTCTGTCTTAAGAAGCATGAAGTTGGCTTTGGAGAAATTTTTTTACAGTTGTTTTCCTAATGGGGGGTGGGAGCAGTATGTGGATGTCTAGGGTGATTAGCTTGTGGTTAGATCTGACCAACGAGGAGCCGACCTCTGGTGTGGAACACCGGTCACCCATGTTGGTGATAACCAGGTCTAGAATATTGCTGCCCCTGGTGGGGGTGTTGATAAGTTGATCCAAGGCATTGGAATTGATGATTTCCAGAAAACATTGAGCAAAAGAGTTGGTACATGAGTAGTTTTCCCAGTTAATGGTAGGGTAGTTGAAATCACCCATTATTAGAGTGCTGGGTTGTACCTTAATATTTTCCAGTGTATCAAGAAAAGAGGAGTGGGAATCCTGGGGCATGGTGGGGGGTCTGTAGCAAGCTACAATCTGGATTGCAGTTTTGCCCAGAGTTAGTTGAACTTGGATAATCTTGGATGCATTATGCTGAGCAACTAGCTTGGAGGTGTGAATATCCTTAACGAATATGGACACGCCTCCACCTTTAGTGTTTCGGTCCGGTGGTATGAATTATAGCCTGGTAATGCAGGAGTGCTCTCTGGAGCTTTGAACCAGGTCTCTGTCACTCAGATCCATGCAATATAACAGAAGTAAACAGGATATATTACTGTGCAGCTAAATTAATAGCCGATAAAGTTCTACCACAAGAACACAGGGTACTGAGGGAAAGGAAGGGGAGAGATCAAATATCATCATGGAAGTATCAAACAGAGAAAACTATAAAGCAGTTAAGACAAGAAGTGTCACTGTTAGAAGAGTATAGAAGAGGGAACAGATAAACAAAAATACTTAGAAAAATAGACTTGATAAAACCAATGTGCAGTATTGGAACAGATCAGGATCTATCATGCACTATCGCAAATAAACTAAAAATCTCAGCACAGGAGGAAAAACTTAGGAGATACACAGATAAATATAAAGGAAAAATACAAATAAGCAATTTATTGATGACCCAAGAAGGTTTTATAGAAAACTAGAAAACAAGGTAGGAATTTAAAGACCACCAAAAAAAGACGAAATAGATACATTTTGGAGAAGTATTCATGAAGATCCCTTGGAACATAACAAAGATACTAAATGGATTGAAGAAGTAAAAGAAAGAATAAGATGTTTAAAGGTACAGGATATGAAATGGGATGAAATAACAGCCAGAGAGATTGAAACAAAGTTAAGAAAAGCCTCTAAATGGAAAACCCCAGACCCAGATGCAGTACCTAACTTCTGGTTAAAAGTAATAACATCTTTGCATGAAGATTTAGCCATGAGTAAGAACTATTTATATACGAACCCCCAAACAGACACCAGCCTGGCTAACAACAGGAAAAACAATGTTCCTTCTTAGGAGTGAACCTGCAAACTACCCTGGAAATTATAGACCAATAACTTGCCTTCCAACGACATATAAATTATACACTGTAATTGATGCCGACAGAGTTTATAGTCATTTAGAAGAAAACTCAATTATGGCTATAGAACAAATGGACAATAAAAGAAAGTCATATGGAGCAAAGGATCATTTGTTGTTAAATAAAGTCATACTGGAGAACTGTAAAAAGGGGAAAAATCTAAGTATGGCATGGATTGACTACAAAAAAAAAACATTAGTATCCCACATTCATGGATAAAAGAATTCTTAAAAATGTATGATAAACCCTACACTGATCAACTACATGACAGTGACCATGAAACAGTGGCAGACCACTTTGCAATTAAGCTATGATAAAGGACAAATTATTATTCCAGGGATAAAAATTCGAAGTGGGATATTCCAGGGTGACTATCACCGCTCGTATTCTGTCTTGCCCTTAGCGCATTAAACTGTCTACTTAGCAACTTAGGCCATGGCTATAATTTGGCTCCTAAAAAACAACGAAGTGTAAAGACCTCTCATCTTCTCTTTGTCAATTATTTAAAACTGTATAGCTCATCAGATGAGGAACTGAAAGCACAACTGCAAGTTGTCAAAACTTTTTTTCAGATGATATAAAAATATCATTTGGTCTTGATAAATGTGCAAAAGCAACCTTTAAAGCAGGAAAACTACAGCACCAAGAAAACATCAGTTTGGGATAAGAATGTGATATAAAAGAACTTGAGCAAGAGGGAATGTATAAATATTTGGGAAGTGATGAAGGCACAGCAATACAACGTGAACAAATGCGAGTAAAACTTAGTAAGGAATACTTTAGAAGACTTAAATTAATCCTGAGAACACCATTGACATCTAGGAACAAAATTCAAGCTATAAACAAGTTTGCTCTTCCTGTCCTAATTTACAGTTTTGGAGTGACTGACTGGCCCCAAAACGTGTTGGATAGATTAGACAGGAAAACAAGAATGATGCTTCATGCTCACCAAATGATTTCTAAAAATCTGTGCATACCAATATTATATATTCCCCGTTCCAAAGGAGGGATGGGCCTCCTTGAAATTGATTACATGTATAGAGCTGCAATGGTGGGACTCCACACATATCTGCTGACCTCACAAGACCCAAATGTAGTGAAAGTTTTAAAATATGAGGGAAATAAATCTAAGATGACTTCCCTGCTTAGTCTAGCAGAAGCATATCAGCATCAAGCAGAAATGGAAATCAAACCAGAAGTAGATAAAAATCAGGCAGCAACTGAATGTGCCAAAAAACAAAAGAAAGAATATAAGGTGAAGGATTAGATGAGAAGGAAAGAAATGTGGAAAATGCATAAATATAGCTGCAAGTATAGAAAACGTCTGGAAGAATCTCATGTTGATCAGGACTGAATGCAGGAATGGTTAAGGAGAGGTGAAGTCAAACCAAGAGATGAAAGGTTAATATTGGCGGCCCAAGATACTGGGCTATGTACACGTTGGTTTACAAGGACCACTGAACATGTGGGAAAAACAGACAGATGTAGGTTTTGTAAAACAGAATTGGAAACAGTTGCACACCTCATTGCTGGTTGTGACATGCTAATGTCAGAAGGACCGTATACTGAAAGGCACAATAATGTGGTGAGACTGTTGCACTGTGGATTGTGCAAACATTATGGTACTGAAGTGGCTGAAAAACACTGAAAATATGAGCCACAAAACACCATAGAAAGTGATGAAGTCTACATCACATGGGATCACCCATTACCAACAGTTCAAAAGATAGATGCTAGAAAACCAGATATAGTGGTCCATGAAAAGAAGACAAAAGTAGCATTGATCATTGAAATCGCCACACCCATTGACTACAGTGTCTTGTGTAGAGAGAGACACAAGGTCATAAAATATCAGGACTTGAAGGCAGAAATGAGAGCAGTGTGTGAAGAAAGATACCCAGACAGTTCCAATAATAATAGGAACAACGGGTCTTATAAAAAGAATCTACAATTGTATTTAGATATGCTACCAATACATGTAACCCCATACTAATTGCAAAAGGAGTCATTACTTAGCACATTGCTGCGGTTGTTGAGAAGAGCACTTCTGACTGACATCAGAGATTGAAACAATACTAATTTCATGAACTTTAATTGCACTTTGACTTAGGAATGGAGTCCATTACTGTCATGGTGTTAGAAATCCCAAAGATTTGGAGAAATTAAAAAAAAAATTAGAGTGACACTACCAGACAGAGTGGATAAACTGCCTGTGTTACTTTAACACAGTCTAGGCCACCTATGCTGACAGGTCACACTGTGTTCTGGTCTGTCCCTACCACATATGGAAACACTTATTCCCGGATGCTCAACAGAGGAGACTGACAGGGTGAGACCAGGCTGTGGAGGTGAAGGAGCATGACTGTGACTTGAATGTCTGGTCATGACTGCATGTCCTACAGCAGATGGGCCATCAGCAGAAGGGTGTGCACATTACAGCATAGACATTAATGCCTGATGGGCAAGGATGGTTCTGCTGAGAGGGACCCTGCCTCTTTCATGTGGCAATTGGTTAAGCACAGTCAGGGCACGCAGAACCTTGCTTGTACTACAGCACTGCTGTAGTACTGTGGAGGTCAGGAATTTGACTGACCATGTCATAAATAACATACTTTCATTCTTAGCAGGTAATGACACCATTACCTCACTGTGTCTGTGCTCCTGTCCTTCATGCAATACATCCAGCTGGTGTGTAACACAATCTCTGGCATGAGGACATGTATGGACATCAGATCTGTAATGTTACTAGGAACATTCATTTGACAGTAGAAGTAGGCGGACATCCTCTGACACCTGCCCATGCACACCAGCTATATGCTTACATCTACTGTGATGGCCACTATCAATGTATTGTGGGGAACTGTCAACATCAGCAGCAGTCTCAGCTTGGGTCTATTGTTCACATGCCTCATCCTGTCCACCATCTGATATCGCCTCATTGTCAGAATTGCTGGTCAAGTTTCCCTCCATATCTGAGGCTACAGTCACTGCCACATGACTGCCACCACCTTGGCCAGACAATATCACCATGTGACTGTCCTGTGTGCCATGGGCCATGCTTCCATAGTGAGACACATCAGATCCACATCATAATTCCTGGATGGGATAATGGCGGAAACAGATAGCTGATGTGCTAAAGGAAGAGATGGATGACACAGATTAGGGCAAGAAGCTTACATCACATGCTGGATATCATTAAAGACATATGATACATATATCTCACTGCCATGTTACAGATAATACTAACTTACAATTAGATCTTGTCTGTGTCTGTATATGGGTCATTGAACCTACTTAACAGGAAACTGACAATTAGGTTACATATCCAACATACGTGACATATGTGATGAATAAAACATAACACACACTTGACAAGTCCTTGTGAGAAGATGGTGAGGCAGAAGAGGGATGAACTTTAACTATTGTAGGAAAAAAAGTCAGCATTATTAATCATCATCATTGTCAGCATGAACCATTTGAACAGAGTGAAAACATACAGTAGGTATTACATAGACACACCACTTGTTTGTGCACTTGATGATGATGTAGTCTGTCCTAGGAATGAGTAGAAGGACACAGTATTACTCGAGGACAACAACAGGAATAACAGCAATGACATGTATGAAAGACAGGTACCAATGACAGACTCCCACTGTTGTAAGTCTGTTGTACTGCAGATCCTGCAGTGGAAATGTAAAGAAAGACAACACAGTCATGTATGCAGGCAGCAGAATACTGGCAGCATGACATATATGACACAGTAACAGGGGCTGCAGATACTCATGTGGCAGACATTGCATCTGTTAGTCAGATGCCCCTGTGTAGAAAAAAGTGACATTAATGTCATATATCACAGGTCTGCAACACATTGCTGCAAACTATGAACTTGTTGTGGTAACATACCTGGTCTGTCTGTACTAGCACCTGTATGGCTCAGGCCCCAGCAGATGTGCCTGTAGTGTACAATGTTAGGGAAATATCAATATGACAGTAAACAGCAGTGCAATGACATGAGGCTCAGGCAAAAACAGGTAGTGGTCACAGTAGCACTGTATGAAGAAACTCACCTGCAGTCCCCTAATGTTGTGCAGAAGTATATGGGCCTGTAAATATTAATGCAGACAGTAGTACACATGTTGGTTGCACTGTTCTGTATGTACTGCAGTTTATTCACCATCATTGCCCTGTGTGGCTCTGTGTGCATGATTCAATTCTGCTGTTGTAAATCCAAAATGGCAATATAAGCATATGCATACGAAAGCAAATCTTTAGTCAGTCATGGCATGGAAAGTAAGACATGCATGTTTGGCCTGGAATTCCTGCTTCTATACCACCCTTAGGTATGCATTGCTGTCCACTCACTGTGTTCATGAAAGCAAAAAATAATGTGATCATATCGGGGGGGGGGGTCAATGGCGGAGGCATCCCTTGATCTCTCATACTGTTGTAAACAGTGACAGAACTCACAAAATATATTGTGATCTCCAACTGTATTACTCATGTTGGTGATGTCGGGCCACACATCATTCCTCAATGCTGTATTCCCTGCACATCCAAGGAGTCTCCTTCCGTGTTGTTGCACAGCGTCTAGTATGATACCATTTTCTTCTCTGAAGAAATTGTCACTCTTAGGTCTGTTTGTTGTCTGAAATACAGTGATATGCATATGAGCATATACTTATAGGGGCCCACTTATGCAGATGCTTATGTGGACAGTTTATGTCACTGGGTATGCATTCCTATACAATGGAAAAGTCTATGAAACACTCACTGTGACATATAGTAATGTAACATATAAAACGTAACAACAATGCCTGCATACATAACAGTTGTAAAATTGACATAATATGTGATATCTGCAAAAGCTGTGTGTGGGATTCAAACCCCTTACAATAATATCTGCTTAACAAAGGTCCAAAGACAACAGCATCATGCCACAGGAGTCTGAATGCCTTTTGCATTAAAATACTACATAAATTGTCAATTGAACAACTTATGGAAGGCATCAGAAAACCTCAGCATCTGTAAGCAGGCCACAGAAATATGGATCCTTTTTATATTGAGCCATTAGTTATAAGACTTATGTTAAGAACCATCAATGAGGAAATATCCATAACAGCAAAAGGAGTTAGTATATTTTGATAATGTTGGAATCTGTAGGTTTCCATACGTACACCACAGCGTGTATAGCGTTAACATCCAGACATATGGATAATCCACAAATCCATATATATATATATATATATATATATATATATATATATATATATATATATAGTTCCCCTTCACAAAGTCGAACGGCCACAATCTCGAAGGTCATATGGCCGAGACCATATGTTCAAAATTGTGGAAGCTCGACTCTGTGAATGGGGAATGGCATACAGCGCAGAATGGGAGATTTCCCTTTCTGCGCTGTAGTGCGATCTCGGAGTTGGAATAAATAAGTAGTGGGGGTGTGGGGGGTGCAGGGGGGCTTGACCCCTGCAGAAACAGTTTGTTGTGTTACGTTTTTTTTTTTTAGCTCCCTTTCACGAAGTCAAGCATCAGAAACTCGAGCATATGGCTTTGGCCATATGCATTTCGAGTTTCTGAACGTTCGACTTTGTGAAGGAGAACCATATATATATACATATATATATATATATAGACTGTTTACTTTTGCTACGTAAGTTTGTTTATATGAATACATATTGGAAATTAATGCATATCCTTAATACAGATGGCAACACCTTTATGCCTAAAGGTAAATCAAACAGCAGCCCTGTAAGTTACAAGCATTTGTCTTAAAGCATACATTTTCAATAAAAATAAATTTAAGCAGGTACATTTCAGAATGAATAATGTTGACAGACTTAATATCCCCCAAAACAGAAATGCTAGCAGGTGGCAATTTACCTTATCAGCTACCTATGAGTCAGGTGTCACTGAAAGTAAGAGTACCTAATGTGCTTCCATCTTTAAGTACCATTTACACCATACATAATTAATGAGGTTCATTAAAATGTAAGATTTTGGAATCCCATTTGGACATGTCTGCATATCTTCTTGAAATTCCGTGCAATAAGCAAAAGCTCGGTGTAGCAGACAGGTGCTCCTTGCAAGTACCCAATAAATATCAATGAACAGTACCATGTGTAGCATGTGCCTGTTATCTTCCAATGATCTGATAACATAACATAAGTGCCACTTTTAAATATTTATTTTGACACATTTACAGATCAGGCTTGTGAACTGCATGGGACCTCAGTGAGAATATTTCCATTTATACTACATTTTCCATTGGAGTATCAAGATGGCTACTTCCAGGTGGCTGTGACATGTCCCGAGTGCCCAACAGGACTGAGGAGGAGACTCCAGAGATGCTGACCATCTACACTGGAGAGGAGCATTGAATGAGAGCCAGGCCAAGGAACTTCATGGTGATTAACATTTAGACCTGGATTGTGGAGGAGCACTGATAATGTATTGGGATCTACCTGGCTGAAGTGCAGGTTCACCACCACTATGATGATCTCTATTAAAGGGATGTAGAGGAGCTTCATCAGAGCATCGCAGAAATGCAAAGACAGATCCATACAGTAAGTGTCACAATCATATGTATATCTGAGCATTCCAACAGAATTTAGAGGTATAGCTGTGTCCCAAATATATCAGATACATGCCTTTTAAACCATTAAGTAGCTGTTCTGACAGTTAGCTCACCTGGATAATTAAGAATATGTAGAGATCACTGTCCATATAACTATGGGTTCTATGCCCATGCTATTAATTTAGTTGTTAATATTTATAATATACATAATTCTGAACTTTGTAGATCTACATCTGTTTTCATAGGTTCATAGGTTCATACTAGGCTATCTGCCCTGGGGCATTTATAAGCCTAGCCGATTGTGTTTGGCTTACGCCACCCCTTGATTTGAGTATACTGTGCCCTTTTTAAAGTTTAGTTTACTGTGCCTCTGTCTAATAGTGACACAGAAGTAATCCCCGGGACAAACCTACGATCCCCCATCCACTCATCAAGATTCTTCTTGAAGAGAGTCAGTGAGATGCTCTGCCTAACATGAATTGGAATTCTATTCCAGAGCGAAGGGAGCCTCTGGGTTATGAATCTGTCCCTCCAGCATGTTCTATTTATTTCTGTGCTGAGGTTCAGGTCCCTCGAGCACGTGGCTCTAAGGGATTTATATTTACTGAGGTGGAGCATGTCCATTAATTCTGGGTTGGACATAGCTTTATATGTCAGGCATAGATTGCCTCGAAGTAGGCGGTATGCAACTGAGTAGAGCTGGAGTTTTTTTAACCGAGCAGCATATGGCATCTTGTTTGAGTCCCTTGATCCTCCTGGTGAGGTACTTTTGGGGTCTTTCTAATGGCTGCAGGTGTCGGGTAAGGTACATCCCAAAGGGGGCATTGTATTCTATGATGGGCCTGATGAGAGATGAATAAAGGGGCACGATTACCTCTCTTGATCTAGATGTGAATCCTTTCATGATGAGGTGGGCTATGTAGAAGGTCTTTCTAACCACTTTGTCAATGTGGTTGTCAAAAGAGAGATTGCTATCAACTTGGGTCCCCAGATCCCTAATTACTTTCTCTGTACTTAATGGGTTACCACCTATGTGGTAATTTGTGGGCACATTGTTTTTGCCAAAGGGTATGACTATACACTTTTTGGCATTTAGCTTTAGACCATGGCTCTGGCACCAGTTATCCGTCTCTGCGAGACCTTTTTGAAGGATGTTTGTGTCAGCTGGAGAGTCAATTATGGCGCCCAGTTTGCAGTCATCTGCGAACTTGGTGAGCCATAGTCCTCCCACGTTGGCCTGTACTTCAGGAAAGTAAATACCGAACAAGAGAGGTCCCAGGACAGAACCTTGTGGGACGCCACTTTTGACCGGTTTCGAGTCTGACATGGCTCCAGCAACTCTGACTCTGTGGGTTCTGTCTTTGAGCCAATTTGTGACCCATCTTGTGACATAGGGGTTTATATTTAGGCTGGATAGCTTATCTATGATGCCCGAGTGGGGTATTGTGTCAAATGCCTTTGTGAGGTCCAGATAGGCTGTGTGGACTACTTTCCCTTCATCTAAGGCCTTGGTGACTGTTTCGAAGAAGTCGACCAGGTTCAAAAGGCAGGATCTGCCCTTGATGAAGCCAAATTGGGTAGGATCTAGTGTCTGCAGGTCCCCAATGTCTTTGTTTATGAGTTCATGCATTTAACAACATCATTTCGCACATCCACTATAGTCATGCATCTTTGTTGCCTATAGCACCTAAGCTGCTGATGACAATGCATTTTGTAGTTATATGTTTTAGTATGACATTATCACCTACTTTAGTTATATATGTCTGAATAGTAATTCATAACTAACATCTTTACTTTATTCCTCCGAATAAAGTAAACTTTCTTACTACAGTCCTGTTTGCTTAAGCCAAGAGGAATGCCTGTCTGACTGACTGCACTTACGTTTTCTGTTATGTGCTGATAGCTGTTATTTCTTTAGATTATAATCGACAGTAAGTGTCAGAAGTTTCCATATGCATCCATTATCGACAGGAATATGGATAAACACATGCAATACCTGTTTGTTAAAAAGAAACAGGTGTGACCTGTTTATTTGGCCTGCAATGAAACCAGCCTACATGCCTATACTTTGACGTATTGTGGGTTCAAATCCACATAGGGAAACATATCATTAAACTGTTATCTTGGTTTATTTCACACATAGTCAAATATTCCTCTCTGCATAATTGTTTATTGATATTAATGTTTATTTTTGCATGGTTACAAATAACTTGGTTATTTATTGAATTCCTATGAATATACTCATAATCCATAATGATCTGTTTGCAGCATGTCTTTAAGTGCAGGCTTAGTAAAGCTTGCTAGAGACTGTTGACAAAGTTTTGTGCAATATGATATTTTCAGAAGTGCTATCAAGTGTTTTGTCATTCATTCACTTATTCATTAAATTCACTTCAACAACCACCTCATCCTTATCTTTCAAGGGAGTCACATTGTCCAAGTTACAGCTGAAATGCAGAACAGGTAGATACAGTGATGTATGCATTTGATTTGTGATATGCACTTTGCCAAGGATTATCTTTAAATTGCTGTTAATGGTTGTGATTACAGTGCTGGCATGAATTCATTCTTGCTAAATATTTACCTACATGCCCATCACAAGTTCATTTTTTTGAAATACTAAGGCATGAGCCATTTTAGTAGGCCATCCCCCACCCAGGTGATGTTGTAAACCCCAATTCTTTTCACTGCATTGACAACACACACTCTCAGGCAAGATAAATTAGCTAGGCAGGTAGGTGTCAAGGTTAGAGGTTAGATGTACATTAGAGCTGCAGGTTTGAATCTCATGCTCTTCAAGTGTGTGCAAAGAAGCCTGTGTGTAATATTACAAAACGTGTATGGTGATTATCTGATGTTCTTCAGAAGTGACTTTTTTAGAAACTGATTTAAGTAATGTATATCCCTGTTATTTGAGGACTGTATCATTCATCGGTACTCTTTTCTTTTCTCAGCCGATAAGAACAGGAGCCGCATTCATGCCTTGTTCATTGAGTGAATGCAAAGGTTTCAGGAGAGAGGTATGTTGCTTACTTTTTCTGTTTTGTTAAATAAAATACATCTGGTTTGCATACACAAATATCTTGCGATCTAATAAATTCTAAATAGTCTTTTTCTTCCTGGGAAGTATTAAACTTATGTCCCTTCTTACAACTGGATTTAGAAATTTGCCTTACATCCAGCTCACAAATCTGTTTGAACATCTGTAACACTGGATATAAGGGAGGATTGAAAATGCTAGGAATAGAAAAAATGTTGTCATTAATTGGAACATTTGAGTTATTACCCAATAGAAGGGTCAAATTCAGTTTTCTTACATAAAGCATAATGTCAATGATGGTCTTCACTAAGTCCAGTTGCTGAGTAGGGACAAAGGTTATGTCCTTTCGATAAGAAATCAGCCATTTCTGATGTGATAGTCACCGATGAAAAATTGTAGACTTTAAAGTCACCTTTATGATTGGTAACTACTAAGGGGCCAACGCTCTCGTGGTTTACTACTTCACACCCGACAAGGTGAGAACTGCCCTGCTGTGGCCCTTGGTCATCAACCTCCATTAGCGTTACTATGGTGGCTGATAGCTCCCTTAAATCTAATTCTTCCATTTGTTGTTTTGTAATTGCCTTACTTGTTGTACTGTTGGGACTTCTTTTGTTGTTTTGCTCTAGCCCCTGTATGATTGCCCTGATGAAAATTTTGATTGTATGCTACATTCGGTTGAACAACAGCACTGTTAGGTACGTGGGAGGCATTCAATAGTCTCTTGCTCCTCCTTACCTCTACTGCTTCATTTAGATCTGAATCATCAAGACAGACCCCCTAAGTCGTCGCCAAAAGATGGAATATCTTTTCGGGATGCATTGAAGTTGCCTTTATTATTAAAGGTATGTTTACTAGTACCTGAAGCTCCTGAGGTCCCCTGGTCTGGCAAATGATTTAACCTTTGCCACACTTGGGCCCCAGATGGCACTGGGTAAGCTGTCCCCTATTCATATTCAGCAAGATCTCTTTCAAATATGTTGAAGTGTCATTTAGTATCAAGCCATGTTTTCTGAAGATAGTTTTTGAAATGCAGACCACAGCCTAAATGACAGTTGGGTTTGTGTATCTTTCACACATATTTTGAGGTGGATGTTTTCCACCTCTGTAGTGCTTTGACTGCTACATATAATGTATGTGTTGGTACACTTGTATGTGTTGATATGTTTCCCAGTGACTGATCCCTTGTGCATAGCCTGTCTATTCACAGACTGAATGGGTGTCTGCTATGTCAGTGTTCATATTGTCTTTTGCAGACTGTGTAGTATACCCTGCAGTTCAACATTGGTATTGCATGTTCCTACAACACCTTGGGTGTTTTTGTTACAACATACTTGTAGCCTGTGTTTGTGGTTACTTGTGCAGATAGGCATTTCTTTGTAGCATTTCATAATCAGCAAGCATCATTAGGATGTTTGCATTTTGTAGGCTACTGATTGCTGATAACTGTAGGTAGGTTATGCATAAAGTTGTACACACATACTAGATTCTCATGTGTTCCAGGCTGTGAAGATTGAACAATATAGCTATTTATTATTGTTGTATTCATTATATTGATTTGGGTTCAGTGAATTACTATGCTGCCTGGCTCAGATGTTTGTCATATGGCTTGCCTATTTTCCACAATATTGTCATCAAACTTTGTCTTCATTTTAACAATGTCACTTGGTTGCTGTTCATGTGACTCATTACATGCAGAGACTACAATTTACATTCACACACAGACATAACTGCCCAGGGAACACATGCAAGGGAAAAAAGGAAATAAAAACATGCTGATAGACACTCAGGTGAACAGTTTACTGAGGCAGGTCCCAATAATAATGTTATTCTTAATGTATACAAGCTTTAATTTTGTCAAATTTCAGTTATGTTAATGTGGCATGAGGCAGTGTCAGGCATAATTCCATTCAAATGTCAGGATATGTTACATTTGCTTGCTTTGCATATGCTTGTCATGCTTTATGCTGGACAATGTTCAAATGTCCAGGTGATGTCATGATTTTCACTGGTAGTCTGTGTTATGCATGACACTGCACTGCCTTGATTGAACTGCTGACACTGGTGATAGGTACATTCTTCCTGATATGTTCTGCTATTGAACATGTCCATAACTATAGATAAAGTAACATAGGGAAGGTGTTGTATGTATTAGGAGCCATTCACTAGCAGCAATTGTGTTAATTATAATTGGGCGCCTTGCTAATGTTTGCACTATTTCAAACTGAACTATGTTTTAAATAAGAAGTTCAATGTATACTACTACACCTTCAGGTTCATATCTGTAGTTACAGAGCTAACAAATGTTTGGGATGTTAATTAAAGTATGTTAGATTTAAGATCTGCACCATCAGTTTCATTCTGAGATCAGCTGTGATTTTCATGGGAATGTGCAGTGTAATAGACATTAGCTTTTCATTTCTGCAATTCATGTTGACAGAACATGAGACCTGTGGACAACTGTCGATCAAACACAGATGATGAGCACATGCCTGGCCACTGCCAGAGTCCACAGATGATGACAATTATGGCAGTGATGAGGAAGCTGAACTCGCACCTGCTCGAGTCATCATGCCAGATGCACCCTGGATGTGATGACTCCTGGACTGGAAAGGAAACGATAATCGTGACAAGATACAGGAGGTTGTAACTGATGTGTTTTGAACACAGATGAGGGACATGATGGGAAACTTCTTTCAGGATATGGCATGGGCTATGCCAACGGATTCAGGGAGATAGCCCGGGAGATCATGTATTTGGGTCATCCCTATCAGGCTGATTCCTCAGTTCTGTAAGAATTGTCTGTGTACTTCGGTGGTGTTATGCTGCCAATGTGCTGATTGCCATATAATTGACTGGACAGTATGTGCACTCTTGTGCATGCATGCCATGAAGTTACCATGCTTATGTGTTACACATGCAAACATACCATGCGGATATTGCTGTGACATTTAATTATGTTTCAATGTGTGCAGGACACACATTAATACATTACATTTTCTTCCTACATTCAGCTGTCCGTGCACTGTGGCAGTTAATCTGCATCTAGTGCTGCAACAATTAGCTTGTAGACATGTGTTTTACTGATGGAACCTTACAGACAACAGATATTGTCCATAGTCTAGCAGTAACACTGTGGTATGGTTTGGATTTGTTTGCCATATCATGTATGTGCAGCAGAAGGACATGCCATTTCCCATGTGTTTGGATGACAGTTGTCATGCTGTCCCACTGGCATGATTTGTTTTTATGTGCCATGTGTTGGCAATACTGATAGCAAATGGGGTCACATATAAGTATATCACACCTATGGGCAGTCTGCCTTTTCTGAGTGCATCAAGCACTAATGTATCATTAATGTATACACTGTGGTAAGGATAATTTATTCTGCAACAGTACATTACACAATGTTTGCTGTATGTCACTTTTCCATACCTATTCCTTAGTCACATAAGTTCACACCTTCTGGAAATATTTGTGCACAGTAACTGATGATTGTACATGCATGTCTCTACACATAATCTGATCCATAGTGACACACAATTGTACTTTTGACATGTGAGTATTCACTGACATTGTTGATGTGCTGTAATGATGCTCACATGAGTGTTCTTTGCTCAGTATTGAGTAGGGTGCATGACATACACCTGTAGTTGTTTATTCAATATTGGCATGACAGAATATGTGTATCTGATTGAGATTCTTAGCTTGCTTATATATGTCTGTTGGTTTTACATGATTGTACATTACTGTGCATGTGTAATTTATACATGGCCATTTCTGGGACATCAGCAATCAGTCTACCCACGTCACATACATTTGCCATTTGCTTAAATGTATTTTGAGTTGGCTTTGATGTCACCCTGTGCTGTGCACATGCATTTTCAATGTGTAAACTTACCTTGTTGTCCTGCTTTTCCCTAATGTAGACCCAGGTTGTTCACCTCACTTCCTCCTTCATATTTACATATCTTTTACATATATGTTTGCCTTTGTTGCAGTTATTGACCATTTTCATTTATTACATTGTTTGCATAGTGAACATGTGCCAAATGTATGGCCATTTTATGGAAGCAGGACATCTGTACACAAGTTGCTGGCTACTGCTTGCAATACATCCTTATTCTCGTTATACTTGTATGTTAACCAGTGTACATTTTAGAAATTCATGTGCACAATCTGATATTTTTTAAGTTGTAGTCTTAGATATTTGCAAATATTCTTACATGTCATTCATATGTGTATGTGTATTAGCAATGCTTTCATGTACTTTCCATTTAGGCCAGTGACAGTCATATGTATATACATATACCTGTGTGTTGCCTTTGACAAGGCATATTTGTGTAGCATATATGCATTCCATTACACAACTTTCTGGGCTCTGTGCACCTTCCTGTGTATTTAGCAACCATTTTGCTGCAGTACTGTTGTTTGGAACTGTGCTTGGTTGTTGGCCTTTCACATGCATTGCCAGAGGTTTGGTTCTGTCCTCTGCTAGACTTAGCGACATACATACATACATACATACATACATACAAATGTTTCAAGCATGGGCATTAAAGCCCTTCTAGTTTGCCAATATGCCAAAATACTTGTTCCCATAATAAATGTCCAGGCTGTTCTTAAAAATATGTAAACTAGTACTTGCTTTAATATAATTGGGTAGTCTGTTCCAAGCATCAGCTACTCTGTCAGAGAACCAATTAGTACACTTCTCATTCCTATAGAATCGTCTACATAGGTTATCTGACCTGTGAATTTAGTACTCAGCATGTTGCAAACTGTGTGGCAGTCATATCTGGGTGTGTAAGACCAATGGTAGTTGTGTGTTGTAGGGTAATAAATAGTATTCCAACATTCCTCATGTGTGTCCCTCTTCACTTATACTCCATATTATCTTTTTTTGTCTCCCATTTTCCTTGTGTGTATGCATTTCCTGTTTCTTTTCCCACACAAGTATTTCACCCACTGTTAACTAATGTTAGTTGTGGTGATGTGGCCATGATTGTCCTTCACCTTTACTAATAGTTTTTATATGAAAATTTACAGACTATATCGGAATTCATGACAGCTCACATGTTTTTTAATCATAATGGAATTAGTGTGGTATTCCACAGTTGTCCTTAAGATTACAGGAAAGATTCTGTTATCGATATGCATTTAAGACTGTCAGGATACTTGAATTATGTTTCCATAACTTTAGTAATGTAAATCACGCTTTGATGCTGATTTTTCATTACTTATGGGTTACTTGTGAGTATGCTCAGTGCACTATTAATACTGAGATACTCCATTGTGCACTAAGATATTTGGGGTTCACTGTGGCACATTTACATATTAAGAAACAACAAAAACTGAGTGTGTGTCCATGCAGCTCAATGAAAAACTCAGAAGATGCAAAAGAAGCTCATGTAGTGTAGTTAAAACTAAACAAGCACACTGTCTTTAAACCAGTTTAAGTAATAAATTCACAACAATAGTACCTTCCAAGGAAAACCTTCTGTAGTAATAAAACAGACTGCTGAGTGTTGAAAGAACAAGACTGAATTGTAGCAATACACTGCCTTAAACCAGTTGGAGTATTAAATTCACAACAACAGTACCTTCGAAGAAAAACCTCTTGTAGTAAAAGGCCAGGCTGCTGTGTGTTGGAAAAACAAGGCTGGAGTTGTAGCAGCAGCTTTACTTTATTTGGAATAAAAAAAAACTTGGCTTAGCACTTTCATCCCTGTAAGCAGTAATGGAAATTCTTTAGAACCTACATGGGTTAGTTAAAAATGCACAAGTTATGTATCTGAAAAGACTGTCATATGACACTGAAAGCCGCCAATCACATATATACACTTTTGTTATGTTTTTCCTCTTAGATTCCTTTTTACTTCACTTCTTCTTTCAGCTTTTCCCGGTTAGGGGTCGCCACATGATTGGCAGTGGAGTTTTTATGGTGTCAAGTTGCCAGCCCAGCGCCCAACCTTCCACAAAAGGCACACACTCATGCCTAGGGCCAATTTAATGTGTCCGATCCACCTACAGCATGTCTTTGGGATGTGGGAGGAAACTGGAGCACCCGGAGGAAACCCACGCAGCCACAGGGAGGACATGCAGACTCTGCACAGAAGGCACCCCAGCCGAGGATCGAACCGGAGAAACTCTTGCTGTGAGGTGGCAATGCTAACCGCTGTACCACCGTGGCCACCCTTCCTTTTTACTGCAATGTATTTCATATTTATAATAGATGTATCTTTTAACATGTACTACTTTTTGCATGAGCTTTTTACATTTATTTATTTTTTGAATTCATCATATTAATTGTATTCTTAGATGTCTGACTTTTTAACATTGTATTTGTACAAGCTTTATTGGTTTGCTTCACAAGTCTGGTTCCAACTGCAGCAGATCTCATAGGAAGTTTTAATTAGAAGTTTTAACTCAGACACATTATTCATGTAAATTTACTGTATCTTATTTTCTAGAATAAAGGGGATTAAGCTACACCTTTACTGTATTAAAACAACTGCTAAGGCATAAAACTCTAAATCAGGAAAGCTAATCCTACCAAATTCCCAAAGTCTTATGTGACTTTAATATAATATTTCAGTTTTAGATGGGAACCAAACAAGGAAATTAACATTGTTTTACTTTATTAGATATGGATTTATCAATGAATACAATTGCTTGCAATATGTATATATAATATTTTGATTAAAATAATCATTTTGTTTAAATTTAATCTTTCTTCATAAGAGAGCATAATTTGATTCCATTTTAATTAACATGCTTACATCCCCTATTAGTTTACTAAGATTATTATTAATAGATTAATATTTGAATCATTTGTTTATTCTAATTATGCTTATATTTCTGCTCAAAGTTTTATTAATCTTTTGATTAATTAATAACATTTGTTTTATTTTCATTAAACTTTAGTGACAAAATCAATTCAAAAATTGAATTTCTTTATTAATTAAAAATTAATTAAAATAAAAAAATAAGAGGGATCCTAAGGGAAAGACCAGCACTGGTAGAGTTTTAAGAGGTTTATTTCACCCACTGTTAGTAAAGTATCAGCAGACAATTGAATTTTAGATTGTTAATTTGTTGTGATTTGAAAACCTTCAATTAACTGATTTGGTTTGATAATATTTGCAAGAAATTCAATTACAATAGCAAGTAGTAATGGAGATAAAGAGCATCTCTGCTTAGTTCCTTTAGAGACATGAAAACATTGGGCTATAAAAGAACCTAATTTAGTACATAATTTAGCATCATTATAAAGGGTTTTGATTATATTTATAAACTCTTCAGTAAAATTAAAGACTTCTAAAGTTTTAAACAAACAGATGCAATCTACTGAATCAGATATTGTCTCAATATCAAGACTAATTAATCTTGTTTCATATTACGATTAGCAGCATGTATTATGGTAATTGCCCTTTTGATATTATCATGTGTTAATCTATTGACTATAAGCCTGCTTGATCCTTATCCATAATATAATTTATTATATATCTTAATCTGTTTGTTAGAATTGTAGTAGGTATTTCACAATGTACATTCAGAAGTGAAATGGGCCTATAAGAAGAAACATTTGTTTCCTTTTCTTTGCTCTAAACTAGGAGAAATTAGAGAATATCTCAAAAAAGTTGTTATATCAAGAATATCTAATAAACATGAATCCTTGTGGCAAATAAACCCAGAAACACAAAAATATAGCCCACTGAGTGCCACTTGCCAGACAGTGCTGTACTGTCTGGCGAGCAGCAATCTGTGGGCTATATTTTTGTGTTTCTCATGTTATAAGACATGCTTTTTGGATATGAAAAAATGTCTTATTAATATTATTATATTCAATGAAAATAGTTTACATATTTCTGATATTATCCCATTAAGCCTTTCTTATTTTTATATTTTAATAGCCTCTTTAGTTTCACTTATTGAAATTAGTTTATTTAATTTTGAAATTTTACTACTATTTAATTATTTTATGAACATTACCTTTTAAGTATTTAGCCATTAAATCTATAAATTCTTTTTTTCTTCTCATTTAACACTTCATGATATATTTTAAAGATTATGATTTCATCAGGATATGAAGTATCCCTTTTAGTCATTTGGTTAATTAATGTGTCAATCTGCACTTTTGTACATTATTTTACTTCTATTTACTAATCTATGCAAAATTTTTGAAGACATATCTTAACTATGCAATTTAATTTTCAAGTGTTATTGCTGTTTTATATATCAATATATCTTGATATTCTTTAGTAAACTTATTATTTGTTCCCCCTTTTGTTGGGTTAACCCCACTTTATGCAAATTTTCCTGAATCTTTAACAATTATTTACCCCATTCATTAATTTTGTTACACCATTTGCCCATCTTTTCATTAATACATGATTTAAAAAATACCATATAATTGCCTTGTTGACTAGATCATAGGTTCACAGGTTCATAGGTGTGTATTAAGCTAATGGCCCTGGAGCCTTTACAGCTTAGCCCAAAAAAATTGCCCAGGCACAGTGCCACTCGATGTTAGCTCACAGTGCCCTTATCCAATAGGGTGATTGGAATGATCCCTGAAGCAAACTTTCTGTTACCTATCCACTCATCAAGGTTTCTCTTGAAGAGGGCCAGCGAGGTGCTCTGCTTGACATGAATATGAAGCTTATTCCAGAGTATGAGCAGTCTTTGGGAGAAGAACCTGTCCCTCCAGCATATTCTGTTAATTGTGGTAATGAGGTTGTGATCTCTCGAGCATATGGCATGGGGGGATCGGGATTTCTTTAGGTGTAGCATTTCAAGTAGGGCTGGGTTGGACATGGCTTTGTAAGTCAAGCAGAGATCACCTCTAAGCAGATGATAAGAGACTGAAAACAGCTGAAGTTTCTTGAGTCTGCCCATGTAGGACATGTGTTTAAAGCCTAGGATCCTTTTTGTGAGCTACTTTTGTGCCTCTCCAGCTGTTGTAGGTGTCTGGTCAGGTAATTGCCAAACGGGGGGTTATATTCAATGATTGGTCTAATAAGGGATGAGTAGAGAGGGATAATGACCTCTTTCTTCCTGGATGTGAAACCTTTGCCACGTTGAAGGACTTTCTGACCACAGTGGCACTGTGGTGGCCAAAGGTGAGGTGGCTGTCAACCTGGGTGCCCAGATCTCTTATTTCTCTTCATTGTTCACTGGGCTCCCATCAATGTGTTAATTCATGGGAACTGAGTTTTTTCCAAAGGGGATGATAACGCATTTTTTGAAGTTAGGCTTCAGGCCATAGTTCCGACACCAGTCATTGGTCTTAGAGAGGCCCTTTTGTAGGATGTCTGCATCACTTGGGGAGTTGATCATGACTCCTAGCTTGCAGTCATCAGTGAATTTGGTCAGCCAAAGTCCTTCTGTGTTGGCCTGGACTTCTGAGAAGTAGATGCCAAACAGGAGAGGGCCCAGGACAGTGCCCTGTTGGACTCTACTCATGACTGGTTGACAGTCTGACTTGGAATCCACAACTTTCACTCTGTGGGTCCTGTCTGTGAGCCAATTTGCAACCCACCTAGTGATGTAAGGATTGATGCCAGTTTGGTGAATTTATCAGTGATACTTGAGTGGGTAATGGTATCAAAGGCCTTGACCAGGTTGAGGTAGGCTGTATGCACTGCCTTATCCTCATCCACAACCTTGGTGACTGCCTCAAAGAAGTTAACCAGGTTCAACAGGCAAGATCTCCCCTTGACAAAGCCAAACTGTGTGGGGCAAAAGTTTGGATAGTGCCTATATCTTTATTAAGCAGGTCCATGATGATGCGCTGCATAGCTTTGCATACCAGACTTGTTGGGC